>NC_134088.1:1521428-1825714 GCF_000715075.1 Nicotiana tabacum
GCAATCCAAAGACATGTTTTTAAACAATGTTCACATTCTTGTAAAAATTATTAAAAAATAATAAAAGCGGTAAAAAGATAAAATTTGCACATAAGTTCATATTTGTATTAAAATCAGATAAATAAGCCGAATATGACAGTTGAGCGACCGTGCTAGAATCACGGAACTCGGGAATGCCTAACACCTTCTCCCGGGTTAACAGAATTCCTTATCCGGATTTCTGGTGCGCAGACTGTTAAACAGAGTCATTCTTTTCCTCGATTCGGGATTAAACCCTAAATCTCTCAAGTGGCGACTCTGAAATACATAAATAAATCCCGTTTCGATTGTCCTTTAATTGGAAAAACTCCCTTGCACCCCTCGCGGGGGCGGAAAAAGGAGGTGTGACAATTGGTATGGCGGGGCTACGGCTGTTTGGGCCTGTTTTACTCCCCATAGGACCAAGTAGCTCCCCTTTCCAAAGCTGGAAACGATTCCCATTCACTGCAGCTTTCAAGTAGGCCCGTTTAGTGCGTAGATTTTGATCTGTTTTAAAATTCAATGTATAGTTTAGCTTGGTATAATTCAGTTCTTAATTAATTAGGGAAATTTTTTAGAGACAAACAAATAGAAAATCATAGTCACTTTTAGGTTGGCCTTTTAATAAAATGATGAGACGAGCCTCGCCAAACAAAAATACAAAATGCGGGGCCCTCAATAAATATTATATGAAAATACTTAGAATTTGGGAGGGTCGTTTAGCGAATTTCACGACCTTCCCCAAATAATAACGCGTTAGACTCTTTAGGCGCGATTTTAATGAAATTACATTCCTAAACTCGGGTGTGCATTTATGCGACCCAAATCCAAATCTCAATGGAGTCGAAATGTGTTGACCACCACGGATGCATTGATTGCGACGTGGTTCGAGATGCGTTTTCACGACGTTGTAATCCTTTTAAAATAAATATAATAATAAAAGCGGTTTTAAAGCGAATAAAAGGCACATAAGCTAGAGCATGTTTTGAAATCAGATAAAATCAAATACGACAGTTGAGCGACCATGCTAGAACCACGGAATTCGGGAATGCCTAATACCTTCTCCCAGGTTAACAGAATTCCTTACTCGGATTTCTGGTTTGCGGACTATTAACAGAGTCATATTTTCCTTGGTTCGGGATTCAACCGGTGACTTGGGACACCATTAATCTCCCAAGTGGTGACTCTGAATCTCAATAATAAATCCCGTTCCGATTGTCCTTTAAGTAGAAAAACTCCTTTATGCCTCTGCGGGCACGGGTAAAAAGGAGGTGTGACACAATTCATGAAATGAGGGATAGACATCGTCGGCCCACTACCAACGACGCCAGGTAAAGCTAAATTTATTTTGTTTATGACTGACTATTTCTCAAAATGGATAGAGCGCAGGCCTTCAAGAAGATAAGAGAAAAAGAAGTCATCGACTTTATATGGGACCACATCATATGTCGGTTCGGGATACCTGCCGAAATAGCATGTGACAATGGGAAACAATTCATCCGCAGCAAAGTAACAAAATTCCTCGAGGACCATAAAATCAAAAGGATTCTATCAGCGCCTTACCACCTAAGTGCAAATGGTCAGACCGAGTCCACAAACAAAACCATCATTCGAAACTTAAAGAAAAGGCTAGATGATGCAAAGGGGAAATGGAGAGAAGTATTACCCTAGGTGTTATAGGCATATCAAACGACATCAAAGTATTGCCCCACGCGGGAGACCTTATTTTCTTTGGTATATGGTTTCGAAACATTGATCCCAGTCGAAGTCGGGGAACCTAGCGTCAGGTTTCAGCATGCCACCGAGGACTCAAATAACAAAGCTATGAACACTTTTCTCGAACTACTAGATGAAAAACGTGAGGCCACATTAATTCGAATTGCCGTGCAAAAGCAAAGGATCGAAAGTTATTATGACAGAAAGATGAACCTTCGATATTTCGGAGTGGGGGACTTAGTCTTAAGGAAAGTCACTCTCAACACTCGAGACCCAAATGAAGGGAAACTAGGTCCCAATTGGGAAGGATCGTACCGTGTCCTCGGAGTCATAGGGAAAGGATCCTACAAACTTAGCACAATGGACGACGAACAACTACCGAACAATTGAAATGTATCGTTGCTCAAACGCTATTACTGCTGAGTTATGACCTTCTTGCCCTTTCCATTTGTATTTAAAACTAACTCATTGCAGATATTCGATTGGAAATATCGAGGCACCTTTTAGCTCCAAGACCTTAGGTTTTAAAGCATGCGTTGCACTCTTTTTCCCTTAGATCGGGTTTTATCCCAAATGGATTTTACCGGCAAGGTTTTTGACAAGGCAACACCTATATGCTACCTAAGGAATATTCAACAAGTATTCAAGGCTTCTTTTCAATCAACCTCGAACACTGTGGGGCATCACCCTCGAAAGATGCATCCTCGAAGAAATCAATGCATGCCAAGGAGGTCCTCGATAAAGGAATGTTGTAATGGGCCAATTGATCAAATAAACTGTGTCCATGTAAAATAATCGAGCCCCTGGCGGCAAAACATGTACGCATGTATCAATTATTTAAAAATGCAGTCTTATTATATCAAAACACTTTGTGCATCAAAGAAGTCTACTATTTTCATATTTAATGGCTCAAGGGCCAAAACCCCGAATGCGCCCGAATACTCATGGACTGTCATCGACAATCGACACATCGAGTCATCGAACACTCGAATCTATAAGACCTCAAAGAGGCACACTCGAAATTATAAGACCTCAAAGAGGCACACTCGAGCTCACAAGACCTCGAATAGGCATCCCCTCAATATTGAGGCCAAGGCCATCATACTCGGGGACTAAAGGCTACGACCATATAAAAGACTACGGTCATATGAAAAGGCTACGGCCGAAATAATGCGGCTCGGAGATGCCTGACTTCCGCCATAAAACTAAAAGGCCTTCAAATACTTCTAAAAAACCAGTTAAATCAGGCTACCCTCGGCAAAATTAAATTTTAAGGGGCTTCGATAAAATCAGCCCTCGAATAATACGAATGCTTCGATAACATCAGCCTTCGAAAAAACCTCAAGAGGTATTCGATTAACGTTGCATATCAAATTACAAACAAGGTTCCACTAAATCGAACCTTCAAAAAAATCGAACGAATATGAATACAAAAAATACATGCTAAAGCATACCAAAATTTTCACTAAGTCTTTAGCCGGAAAGAAGAAAAAAATTATAGCCATTTTAGAGGCCGAATTGGCCCTACCTAAAGTGCCTAAGGACCAACCCAAAAGAGCCTAAGGTCCAATTCTAAAGAGATTAAGGGCCGATATTTAAAAGCCTAAGGGCCAATGTTTAAGGAGCTTAATGGCCGAAGCACACCATGCTCGAGACCTTACCTAGCTCGAACTCAAAAGTCCCTCACCCCGACCTGACATCGAATTAACTTAGACTCGGCTTGAAGTTCGAACCTTAAGGAGGTAACCTAAGGGTCTTATATTCTAAGTCGAATACATCGGACTGATCGTCAACAACACCAAGTCTCATTTCAAAAGTGAAGGTAAGGCGGAATTTAACACAAAAACAAAGATGAAGCAAAAGTCTTTTATATTCAAGAAATGGTCCAAAACACATTTACAAAACTCCCCCATGGAGCCTTTACATAAAATTAAAAGGGACCTAGTCTACCATCGGGGTCACTCGCTCGGGGGCAGCATCTACCGAAACTACATCTTCGGTGGTCTGACCTTCGGCAGCCTGATTTTCGGGGGCCTCTTCTCCCTCGAGGACTTCGTCTTCATCCTCCCCACTCTCGGAGACACTGACAGAATCCTTATCAATAGAGAGCAGTGCAGCTGCCTCTTCTTCCAAAGCCTTCACATTCTCAATTTCTGCAAAAAGGTCAAATCCTTTGGCCTGAACTTCCTCGAGAGTATGCCTTCGAGATTCCAAACGTGCATGGTTGATGGTGCAAGATAACTTTAGCTCAGCTGCAGCAGATATCTCCCTAGCTCGTGCATTGGCGGCTGAGGCATCGGTTCGGTAAGAAGACTCGACAGCTTCGAACTTAACCTTAAATAACTCAGCGGCCGCCTCAACGTGAAGCTCCTTAAGTTTACAACTCTCCTCCTTTGCACTCTGAAGCTGACTCTCGGTCGAGGCCAGCTATTCCTGAAGAATGTTTTTTTCAGAGTCCAAGCGATCTATATTTTGCTTCCACTTGAGAGTTACAACCTCTTTGGTCTTAAGGTCATCCCGGAGCTGCTCCACTAGGTCAGCCTTTTCCTCGAACTACAAAGGTGGAACATTAGACGCCAAAACAAATAAGTAGAAAATACGCCCTCAAAGGCTATATTACCTTTTCAACGAGCTCGGTCCGCTCTTGGGAAGACTTCACAAAACTAGCTCGAAGATCATTGAGTTCCCCCTTTTTTTTGGCATAGAGAACCTTGAGTTCGTCCATCTCTGACATAATCTTCCTGAGCTCATCTTCACATCGGGCGAGCTCCGTTCGAGACTTGGAAAAAGCCTAATCAAAGAGAATTGCAGACTAAAAGGAAGGAGGTCAGAAAAGCAAGAATCAAACTTTGAATGAAGTTGATAAGTCAAAGTTTACCTGCTTTCGAAACTGCTTAGCCTCTTCGAGGATGAACGAGGCGTCAAGATCGGGGCCATCTTCGATCCCGGCAAGGTATTCGCTGAAGATATCATTCTCCCCGTGGGATGCTCCCATATCAAAAGTCTTTATATCTTGGAAATCTCATATTTTCCCGTCAGAAAATGATGGGCCTGGCGGAGAGTCATCTATACCAATCACCCCGAGTGGCTTTATCGGGGACTTCTCCCACCTTCGAGGAACCTCAGGTCTGGGTTCTCTGAGTTCAGCGGCCAAACGCCGTTCAAGACGGGGCACTTCTTGCTACTGGTCGATTCAAGAACCTCGCTCGAGTTCACCTGGGAACTTCCTCATCTTGAGGTTGGACCACTTCAGTGGCCTCCGACTCAATAGCCTTTGAAGGATCGGTGCCTCCTCCTCTTCGAGTTATTAATGGGCGATCATCTTCATCCTCAGCACGAAGAAGTGCAACCATTTCGGGAGTCAAAGCCACCGTATTGGCCTTAGGTTTCTGAAGCTTGGCCTTTTTTGGCTTCGAGGACTCCACCGGCGACCCTTTCCTTCTTTTATTGTCCTTGGCAGGTTTTTGGGTCTCTCCATCGCCAGCTGGGGGCGGCCTCATTGAAACAACAGCTCTGAGGCCTGCATAAGCGCAAAGTTAAGTGTATTGCTGAGGAGTATTTCACTAAGGGATTTGAATATGCAAATAATAAGGACTTACCGTGGTTTTTGGCCTCCCGTTAGCCTTTGGTCAAATCGCGCCAGACGCGCTCGACATACGTAAAGGTGGAAGCTAGTTGTCGAACCCAGCCCGAGAGGTCCACAACTGCACTTGGGTACCATTCAACGGATGCATCATCAAAAAGGAGTTAGTTCAAATAAAAGGAAATATATATAAGTAATGAAACATGCTCGATAGGTCTATACTTACGCTTCATATTCCATTCCTCGGGGAACGACATCTTTTCAGCAGGAATCAAATCGAAGGTCCTGACTCGAACAAAGCGGATCATCCACCCTCGGTCTTTATCCTCATCGATGCTGGCGAAGAAAGACTTCGGAGATCGACGTTGCAATTTTATAAGACCACCTCGATAGAGACGAGGGCTGAACAACCTAATTAGATGGTCAAGGGTAGAAGGCATCCCCTCGACTTTGCTTGAAAAATACCTAATTAGGTGAAAAATCCGCCAGAAGGAGGGATAAATTTGGCCGAGTGTCACTTGGTATTGTCGACAGAAATCGAGGATCACTGTGTCTGGAAAGGGAAAAAAAGTATCTACGGGACCTAAGGTAATTGGGTATGTGTATAGGCTTAGGAACCCCGCTTTGTGAGTGGTGATATCCTCATCGAGTGAAAGGATCTCCACATGCACTTCATCCCCCAACGACAATCTGCCTTCACTTGTTTAAGTTCGCTTATTATGCTAATATACCGAGACATGGGTTCACATCGTCCTGGAACCAAAGTAGGATTGTCGACCTTGAAATCAGAAGACGTATCACAAAGCCCGGAGGTGCACTCCTCAATACTGGGGGGTACCACCATTTTACTCTTCGACGGGCATGAAGACGAAGAGGCCTTCTCTCTTTGTGGAACTGTCTTAGAAGTTTTTCCTATTTTTGTTGTGAAAATTCAGAAGAAGGAGAATGAGTTGGTTAAGAAATAGGCACAAGGAAGAAATTAGTGTAGAGAGGATTTGATGATATTGTAAAAGTAAAAGTTTGAAGAGTGAAGGATTGAAGTATTTATAGAGGTCGTCTAAGCGTGTTGGAGAAGCTAAACGGACGACCAATAGTTGTCTTTCATTAAAGGCTGTTCAAAAACTGTGTAGGCGTAACTTTTGCACGACTTTGCAGTCACACAGACCGTCGACATCACTAGACTGACGTCATGATTGGGACATCGAAAGAGCGAGAATTAGATCGATGTTATCTTTTCATTCTAAGAAACGTGGGGATTATTTGTATACAGTCAAAATCAAGGAGCCCAAATTCGAAGTCTTAAATTGGGCTATAAGTTCGAGTCCGGACGACTCGAAGTGGGGGTCGGGTCCGACTATGAAACACACACCTCGAGGGAGAAAATCGAAGGCCTGACATGACCTACATCGAGGGCAGTACAATTTCGATGACACTCAACAAAGAGCGAAAAATTTTCAAGGACACGTGGATCAATGCATGAATTAAAGGATAAGATTTGTACGAGTCGGTACAGGTCCGTACTAGGTTGATATACACTTATACCAATAGAATTTTTTACCACAATTAGGAATGTACTATATTGGGGTTTTCTCCTCCTATATAAAGGGGACCCTAATCATTTGTAAAGAACACATTATTTACTGCAATAGAACATTTTACTTTGCTTTTCTTGTGCTCCACTGTTGTTCTTTAGCTTTATTTTATTGTTCTTACTTTATTTGCTCTTAACTTACCTCGAGGCCACCGAGATAATCGAGCTCGAGGTCCCCGTTGCTCTAACAACACTGGTTTGGTTTATCAATTCTTCTTACTTAAACTTAATATTACTTGTATATTCACTAGTATTGGAATAAATCACATATCTTTAAAACCACAAATCATTTTTAATTGTTATTCACATTTTTCGAGATAAACAAGATTATTCTCTAATAGACAATTAGGATTGTGTGTGTATATTAACTTGATTAACCACAATAATATATGATTGATGATTAACCCTTTTTAGAGGAAATAAATGCATGATCCAGCACGTATTTCACCTATTTAAGTGTGATCCAATATTTTACTTTGTTATTCCTTACATTTTCTTATAATCTCCAAAATATTCGTGCCGCTATCGCGAATAGGGGCTTTTTTGTTGATATACTCGTGCATCGATGCTAAGCTTTTGTCACAGCCGAACAAGGATTTGGAGCTTATGAGTTTACGATTTTATCTGTTTAAATTATTAATTTTTAAATTAATAATTTATACATATTCAATTATTCTCTTAAAGACAAATAAAAATTTGACCAAAGTTACTAGGTTCAACCAGTGTTTTAAAAGGCGGAAGCGTGAGGCGGGACGTTTTACTTGATACTGGGTGAAGCGTAAGCCCCATAGATCTTTAAATTTTTTAATTTATAAATTAATAATATAGCATTATAACACAAAATATAAAAGGTACATTCAAAGTTCAAGAAAACTGAAGTAAATTAAAGAAACTCAGAGAAAATAAAATATCTAGCATGTCTTACAAATATAAATAATGCAATAATATTAAAGTTTCTAATAAATCAACTATAACATCTTAAATTTCAAACAATTACAAATTATTATTTCTAAAGAAAATATTATCAAAGTGCATATTTTACCTCCCTAATAATAAATACGCTATAAATTTTATCAATATTATAATATAAAATTATTACTCCTTCATGAGTAAAAATAAAATTATTGATAAATAAAAAATAATAGATGTATAATAATTTTGAGACATTGAAATAAGACTTGAAGATCTAGCAAGTAAAGATATAAATTTTGGCTATCTATTTTCAGAAAAGATATTCAAATAATATGCACCTCATAATGATCTCAATTAGTAAATATGCAATATTATGCTTCATTATTTGAGTTATTCAAAATTTTCATGACCATATAGATGAAAGAACTTTAATTATTCAGTTGTTAAAGAATTTTGAGAGTAAAAAGTATTAATTAGTGAATTCGACACATCATCTGCACAAGAACTGTTGGGCGAACCTCGGACTTGAGCGTTAGGGGTGTTTAGGGTGCATAGTCGGACGCTTCAAGGCACAAGCCTCACACATAAGTCTCAAGGCGTTTTGATAGTGCCTGCTCCAGGATGTGCCCCAAAAAAGCCTTTTAAAACACTGGATTCAACTGAACCATAGCTCGTACATTCGATGGGGGAAGTGCACGGTTAACCACTAATAACATATGTATTTACTTTTAAGCTACTGTTTAAAATGTCTTTAGTCTTTAGCCACTACTTTAATAAACTTTACCTGTCTCAAAGAAAACACCCTTCTGCTTATAAAAGTTCAGGATCAAGTGTCCTTAACTTTTGAACTTGCAACTCTAAGTTCAGGACTTCAGGACTACATGTCCTTAACTTTTGAACTTGCAACTCTATGTTCAGGACTTCAGGACTACATGTCCTTAACTTTTGAACTTGGAACTCAAAGTTCAGGACCACTTGTCCTTAAGTTCTGTGCTTGTAACTCTAAGTTAAGGACTACTTGTCCTTAATTTTTGAACTTGTAAGTCTAAGTTCAGTACCTATTGTCCTTAACTTTTGAGCTTGTTAGTCTAAGTTCAAGACCAAGTGTCCTTAACTTTTGAACTTGTAACTGTAAGTTCAGGACCAAGTGTCCTTAACTTTTGAGCTTGTTAGTCTAAGTTCAGGACCGATTGTCCTTAACTTTTGAGCTTGTTAGTCTAAGTTCAGGACTTCAGTACCTATTGTCCTTAACTTTTGAACTTGTAACTGTAAATTCGGGACCTATTGTCCTTAACTTTTGAGCTTGTTAGTCTAAGTTCAGGACCAAGTGTTCTTAACTTTTGAACTTGTACTTCTAAGTTTAGGACCAAGTGTCCTTAACTTTTGAACTTGAAACTCGAAGTTCAGGACCAAGTGTCCTTAACTTTTGAACTTGGAAATCTAATTTCAGGATCCATAGCGTTTCTAGTTTATTTCTTTCTTTAAATATTTCTTTTGTAACCACACTTTAATACTATCAAACATTCATTGGCAAAACACAACTACAATTGCCATCGCTATAGTTTCAACTTACAGGATCAAGTAATAAAAAGTTTCACCATTTGAACGGTGAAAGGAACACAGAAAACCGTAACTGCCCTAAGCCGTAACTGTCTAGACATGAAGGTTCTGAACCTTGCGTCAGTCGCCGTATGTGAAACGGCGGCACAGTTCTTCTCCCTAACATGAAAGAGATAGAAGAAACGGTAATATAATCTTTTCATATTAATTTTAATAGACTAGTGGCTACTATTTCTAAACATTGAAAATACTGGATAAAACGTAAATACGACTTTAAAAGTGGCTACCCCACACAATTTTTGCTACATTCGATCTAAATTTCTTGATTGGGCCTTTAGTCCGGGTATGAACTGGATCCTCTTAGCCCAAATATTTAATAGAAAGCTCCTACTTTTTCAAGTTATAGTGAAGATTGAAATTAAGGAAGTTGCTTCTAATTTATTCCTTCTCGATTTCTATGTTCTGCTTGTTAAGGTGAATAACCAATACAACTACACTTCTTTTCAATCTAGCTAGCTTTTTTTTTTCTTTTTCTTTTTCTTTTTTTGCCTTTTATATTCTTAACATTGCATATATGACTATGTTCACATTGCGGTCCCAAGCTCGAACGAGAGGAGAGTTGTGGTACACTGACAGAAAACATAAAATTAGATAATTTATGATGAATCCTCTACGAAAGATACATAGACATTGAGAATTCATATATCTTAACTTGCTTTGGATTGAGATAGAGCTGCGGTTGTTGTTGTTTCATCTTCTATATGCAGAACTTCAAATTTAACAAGTGTTGCACCTCGCAGATTAACACTTTTAATTAGCGGTTAAAAGTTAAAGACAGCCCCATAAAGTATCATATTTTTGCAATTTTTACGCTTAAAGAAGTCTGGACACAAGTCCTTGTTGGGCCTAGTCTGGATGCAAAATATAGAGAGATTGATCTGGGCCCCCTAATGTGGTCCAGCCCATCTAGCGTAAGCGCATAAAAGAAGGAATCCAGGCAAATCCCGATCCTCTTGTCATCTAATTGGGCCAGCGTGATCTTGGGCTTATTTAGCTCAATTGAAACAAAAAGTGATGTTGTATTCTTAAATAATTTTTAAATAAAGAATCGGTCGTGTAAAATCTATGCAATAGAGGGAGTAGAATTATGGAGTGGATTTCTCAAAGCTTAAAAAAAGGACTCAAAGCTATATATAAACTATATTTACTAGTTATTGACATCGAACTAGTATAATGTAAGTGTAAAATAAAAGAATGTATCTTACAACATAAAAGCACAAAAAAGGTTAATATTCTTTAAAAATTGAATCATGTGAATACTTATGAAATAAATAAGAACATAAGAAGGGCTCATTATTAAACTGCTATTTGAAAATAGCATAAAAATATTGTTAGTTCATTATTTCTATATAATGAGATTAGTAACTCATATTGACTAATGATGTTTTAACTTAAATACCACACAAGAGGGAGTGATTTGCGTGGTATCTAATTTTTCGCTTAAACTGATTATGGAAGAACCTGGTTTTTTTAAGTATTCCTTAACCTGCTATTGCGGAAATAGTAAATGCGGAAAGTGAAGAACACAAGTATTTTACGTGGAAAACAACTGGCTCAAAAGGTGAAAAAACCACGACCTACTTCCCAGTAGGATTTTCCCAAACTCTTCACTAAATCACTGAGCCAAAAACTGCATTTACAAAACACTTTTGTAAATCTAGGATTAACTCTAATCCCGTTGTAGCAAGCAGCCTCTAACTATTGCGACAACCTCAAGTTAACTCTAACTTGAATACTCTAAGTACATATTACAATTGCCTCTAGATAAAGCTGAAAGGTACAATATAAAAATACCTACTACAATTGAACTAGAATAAAAGACAGACACTTCGAACTGGTTCTTCTATCTAGTTCATGTAGCTTCAGGTTTGTACACTTGAATCACACACGAACTGCTTGCAAAATGCTTTGCTATTTATCTCTCAATTCACGTTTAACTTCTGCGTTTATGCATTACCTGTAAAGTGAGAACATCCTGCAATTTATAGAGTTAGTAGATGAAGAGAATAACTAGAGTTCTAATGCTACTCTTTCTTGGTGGAAGAGTTCTAGCTGATCTCAACTTCTAACTCCTTCCCTATCTTGGACAGTGTTCTCTTTGAGTAATGAGTCCTTTTCTTTATCAATTATGCAAATTTTTAGATCAGGAAATATTAAATATATCAAGTTAAGCTTATCTCCTTCACGTGCATCCTACATGCTCGAATCTACCCGTTTTTATGCACCACACGGGATGGACCTGGTACATGCGTGAGTTTCTTTTGTCAATCTTCAAAACTAACCTTCACTTAGGCCAACAAATTTCCCCTTTTTGATGATAACAAACTCTGTGCTTCTCATAAGCTTAGGCCCTATTTCACCTTAGCTCAACATCAACACAATGTTAGAAATATTTTTTCTTTTTATCACTTATCATCAAAGACCAAGTCCATTAGTTATAAACATCAATATTCAAAGATAAACATTACTTGTTTAAAGCACAACCTTTTTTCCCCTTTTGGAATCATCGAAAAGTTGCATAAAAAATGTGCAATACCCAGATTTTAAAACTTACTCATGGCCACTGGGGCTATCCCAAAGGCAATTATGGATTAATTATCACCGATCAAGCTAAGAATTTCAACCATCAAAGAAACATAAACAAACAGTAAGAGCAAAAACCAACAGATTTCATTGATATGTGATATGATTCTTCCACAAAGCATAAAAGGAAATAAAAATACCGAAAACATGAGCAAACAGAAAAACATCCCAAACTGGGTCACTGAAGGAATTACACTAGTCTAGGAAGTTAAGGCTTGGAAGAATTAGGTGATGGGTTATTGGTTTGGAGAAGTTTCGGCATGTCTTGAAGAATTTCATCATTCTTCTCCTTTTCCCATGCAAGTTCAATTCTGAGAGTATCTCTCTCAGATTCTACACCAGCCAACCTTGTTTTCAGCCTTGCTATCTCAGCCTCCTTTTCTGCAGTCTCCTGCACCAAGGATCTGACTTACTATTGACTGGTGCCTTCTTGGATGAACTAGGTTCATGAGGAGTGGGAAGAACCTCACAGTTACAAGCAATCAGAGTTTACGCCCCAAAGTGATCTTTGCTTGTAGCCACCTCCCACTTCTTCAAAGGCACCTTAAAATGTGCAAGCACAGCTGTGACAATGAAACCATAGGGAATGTCATGAGACTTAGTGCCATTGATAACCCTATCAAGAAGGTGGATTATAAATCTAGGTGAATTTATCTGTCTCCCACTATCCAAACACTCCATCAATACCAAGTCCATGAAGTTTGCAATGTGTCCTTTCCTGCCTTGGAAAAATGCATTTGATGACAAATTCGAAAAACACTTTGTGGGATGGTTTCATCTCACTCTTGTACACAGCCTTGGGCTCCAGTTCCACCTCATTGTCACTAAACTTTTTGGTAATAGCAAGGACAGTAGGAAGGTTTTCTAGGCTTGGCCACTTAAGCTTTGTAAAGTCATTGTACCCCTCAGCAGGTACACCTAGAATTTCACCCAACTCCTTCACATTGAAAAAGATTTGCACCCTTTTCACCAAGATGGTAACATGTTCATCCTTCACAGCAGCATTTGCCATAAATTCAACAACTTCACTCCTGGCCAACCTGCCATGCATCTGAAGGACCATGTCCTTCCAGCCTTGCAGATCCAATTTCTCCAATAGCAGCACCATTCCTTCCTCCTCCAAATCCATGAGGAGTCTACCCTTTAGAATAGTTCTTTTTCCAAACTTGGTCATCTTGTCCTTTTCACTGTCTGATTCATCTTCCTCTTATCCACTCCATTCTTCTTCTTCAACAATTTTTAATTTTTTGGTTTTCACGGCAGACCTTGTCCTTTTTGCCTGAGTGGATGGTTCAGCAGACTTTGACATAGGAGTAGACTTCTTGGTGGAAGTCTTGGATTTCTTGGGCTTAGGAGTCTGAACCTCCACTTCAGTATTTTTCATCTTCATCTTGATGGACCAGGTCCATCTCATCCACATCAACAGTCTCAATAGGCTCTCCCACTTTCTTCTTCCCTTTGTCCATCCGTTTCTCTTTACTTTCTTCTAATGCTTTCTGCATCACTTCCTCATTCTACTTCAGTTGACTTCTTGTGGCTCTTTCTCTTGTGGGAGGAATTTCAATAGTATCAGAAGGAGTAGCCTTCCTTTTCTTGTTATCCCTAGCTGTGCTATGGGTTGTAGCTATCACCTACTTTCTTCAGTAGGTCTACGAGGGTTTCTTCAACTGTTGAATCAGGTTCATCTACTTTTTGCCCAAGGTTAACCAGCCCTTCAGCGACTTTGCCAAACCCACTTCCCCCTTTTTTCTTGTCACTTTCCTCTACTTTATCTGATTCTGCTCCACAAATAGCTATTTTACCTTTATCAGAAGTGGGTGAAGACTCAACCACTCTTTTCCCTATTCCCCTTTCTTCACTTCGAACACCCTCACTCTCTTTTTCTTTTACCTTTTTATTTTTAGCACCTCTATTTCTGGACTCCGAGTTTCTACATCCACCGCAGATCCAACCAAAGTAAACTTATTTTCTAGATTTTCAACTACAACAAAAATAACACCATTAGTAATATTTATGCCAGAATATACCTGTTCAGTAGCATAAGACCTAGTTTCTTCCCCCTCAGTAGCAGACTTGAAGGAGTCGTCATAGTTCTGGGGTTCTTGGGCTTGGCTAGCTTTTAATTATGCGTTCAATTTCTTTGATAATTCCTCCCCAGCAACTTTCTTGCGAGCAAACATCTTAACTCTTCTTTTCTTAGGTGGAGGAATGGTTGAATATGATGAGTTTGGTGGGGGAGTACTAGGGTTATCAGAGGGCTTAGTCATTTTGTGCTTTGGTTTTTGGAAGAAAGAAGAAAGGTAGATTGAATTTTGGAAGAGGAGAGAAGATGGAGAGAAATTTAGACGGTTTGAGAATAACGAAGAAAAGGCAGAGATGATGATGCTCGATTTAAAGTGAGTAGATAATTAACTGGTAATGGCAGGCTTCATCAATCTTTTAGAAGTCTAATCGAACTAAAATTTCAGTTTGAATAGACGGTGGAGTCTTCCCTAGGATCTAGGTGATTTAATTTGGTTAGGACTCTTTTGAACTGAACTGGTTCAAACTTATTGGATAGGTTTAAGAGAAATTTAGACTTAGGTAAGACTCTGCTCAGGATTCAAATATCATTATTTCAAACTATGTAGAGGGTAGAAAACACACCTTGTTATCCTGATGAACCACGTTCTTCGCTGATAAGTCTCTTGTGTAAGTCTAAATTTTCCAAAATAGAAAAAATAACATTAGAGATTCATGAATCATTTTAACACATGGCACAAGAGTATACTTTTGAAAGTATGAGACTGAGCAAAAATTATTCTAATTATATACACATTTTACAGATTTTCTAACCATTTTCTTTTTATTTTTTTTTCGTTTAACATTGAACTTGTCCTTTTAGGTGATCTTAATCATCACTAGTTCCAACCTGTTCCTCTCAAAGTGAACTCTACTTAAGGCTTTTGTGAAGATGTCAGCAATTTGCTTATCAGTAGCACAAAACTCCACAATGATCAAGTCTTTCTCATAGTTGTCCCTCAAAAAATGGTGTCTAACATCTATGTGCTTAGTTATCTTATGATGAACCGAGTTCGTTGTCATACTAATGGCATTAGTGCAATCACAAAAAATAGGGATGCAACCAACATCAATTCCAAAGTCCAATAATTGTTGTTTGACCTACAGCAATTGACAACAACATGAAGTAGCAGCAACATACTCAGTTTCAGCAGTAGATAATGTCACTGAATTTTACTTTTTGGTAGCCCATCATACTCGTCGGTTACGAGTATTACGTACATATAATGCTGCTCGGTGGGCCGGGCCTGAACCGGACCGGACCGGGCCCGCGGTCCTAACGGGCCTGGTGGGCCTGGTGGGCCGGTCCTGGGTGGGCCGGTCTTGGTGGGCCTCTGAGCCCGTCACGGGCTGGTCTCCATGGTTGAGCCCACGAGCCCGGGACCGTTTGGCCCGGGACCGGCAGGCGGGCCTGGGCCGGTCCTGGCGGGCCTGGCGGGCCTGGCGGGCCCAACGGCTATTTTTCAAAAAAAAAAAAAAAAAAAAAAAAATCAAACGGCCATATTTAAAATCTAGCCGTTTGGGCTGAAAATATGACCGTTTTTTAAGTTAAAAAAATGGCCATTTGGCCCCCAAACTTTATTTTAACCCCAAACTTTATATAATTACACTTTTCCCCATTTCTCAACTATAAATACCCCCTCATTCTTTCATTTTTATTCACCAATTCATCAATATCTCTCAATATCTCTCAATCTCTCTCAATCTCTCTACTACAATTACTTAATTTATTGTTGAAATTTCGTGAAAAATTGTGAACTTGTTGAATTGAAGTTTTCAAGTGTTCAACGATTTTCAATTTTCAAGAAGTTGTTCGGCAATCCGGTAAACTCGTTTCAACTCTTACGTTTTTATAATATATTTTTGTGTGGTTTAGTTTGCATAATTATAATTAATATGGCATTTACTTTGAAAAAAATGTTTGGTAAAGGAAAAGATAAAACCGGTGAAAGTAGTGGCCAACCAACTACCCTTCCCCCGGCTCCCCGACCTAGAAAAGATAAGCAAGTTGAAAGTAGTCGCCAATTTATGGTCTTGCTGCAATGCTAAATCCTACAATGAAATTGGGAGGTCCTCATTTTTGGTATTCAAATATTTATAAGGCTTTAGATCTTTCAAATGAGGAAATTGCGACACTTGCAGATGCAAAAGCTTCAATTAAGATTAACGCTCAAACAGTTTATAATGCTTATCAACTTGCCTTAGAGCATGCTAGGCCAACTATTCCAACCCCTACTTCGTCTAGCTCACAATCCTCTAAAAGAGTTGCGGGCTTAAAAGCTCTTAAATCTTGGACGGAGTTCAGGGGGTCTCAAGGTGAAAATTATGATGAAACTTCACATCTAAATGAGCTTCAAGTTTATTTGTCTCAGGGACTTGAAAAGGAGAATCCAGACGGCTCTTTTGATCTTTTGGAATGGTGGAAGGCAAGGGAAAAACATTTTCCTGTTCTTGCAAGGATGGCTCGGGATATTTTATCAATTCAAGCTTCAACTGTTGCATCAGAGAGCGCTTTCAGTCAAGCAAGACTGCAAATAGGTGATCATAGAGCGTCTATGAGGGATAGCTTGGAAAAATCAGTATTGTTTAGAGATTGGATCCGCTCGGAAAGAAGAAACTTTGGAATTGCAGAAGCACAACCGGCGATAGATGAAGCTTATGAAGAAATGATAGCGGAACTTACGGAGGATTCGGCTTCGCCCGGAAGTGGTGATGAACAAGCTTCTTTTCCACCACCACCAACGCAACCTCCTCCGAACCTTGAAGGATTTATGAGATTTGTTAGAGATAATACATAGAATAATATGTAACTTGTATTTTGGCACATCTTCCTTAGTTTTTTCCTTCTAATGGTGGTATTAGTACCTTGTTGTGCTCATTCCATTGGGGGAAGGATGACTAAGAAAGATATGTCATTTTTTGGTAATAAAATTTATTGCTTCTACCCATGAGCTTCTTTTCGCAATATTTCTTTGTCTATACTTAGAATTATTTATATGCTACAATATATACATAATATACAATATATATACTACAAGAAAATATATTTATAAGATACAATATATACATAAGATACAATATATATACTACAAGAAAATATATAAGAGAATATATATACATAAGATACAATATAATATACTACAAGAAAATATATTATGCTACAATATATACATAATATACAATATATATACTACAAGAAAATATATAAGAGAATATATATACATAAGATACAATATAATATACTACAAGAAAATATATTATGCTACAATATATACATAATATACAATATATATACTACAAGAAAATATATTTATAAGCTACAATATATACATAAGATACAATATATATACTACAAGAAAATATATAAGAGAATATATATACATAAGATACAATATAATATACTACAAGCAAATATATAAGAGAATATATATACATAAGATACAATATAATATACTACAAGCAAATATATTATGCTACAATATATACATAATATACAATATATATACTACAAGAAAATATATTTATAAGCTACAATATATACATAATATACAATATATATACTACAAGAAAATATATAAGAGAATATATATACATAAGATACAATATAATATACTACAAGAAAATATATTATGCTACAATATATACATAAGATACAATATATATACTACAAGAAAATATATTATGCGAATATATATACATAAGATACAATATATATACTACAAGAAAATATATAAGAGAATATATATACATAAGATACAATATAATATACTACAAGAAAATATATTATGCTACAATATATACATAATATACAATATATATACTACAAGAAAATATATTTATAAGCTACAATATATACATAAGATACAATATATATACTAAAAGAAAATATATAAGAGAATATATATACATAAGATACAATATAATATACTACAAGCAAATATATAAGAGAATATATATACATAAGATACAATATAATATACTACAAGCAAATATATTATGCTACAATATATACATAATATACAATATATATACTACAAGAAAATATATTTATAAGCTACAATATATACATAATATACAATATATATACTACAAGAAAATATATAAGAGAATATATATACATAAGATACAATATAATATACTACAAGAAAATATATTATGCTACAATATATACATAAGATACAATATATATACTACAAGAAAATATATTATGCGAATATATATACATAAGATACAATATATATACTACAAGAAAATATATAAGAGAATATATATACATAAGATACAATATAATATACTACAAGAAAATATATTATGCTACAATATATACATAATATACAATATATATACTACAAGAAAATATATTTATAAGCTACAATATATACATAAGATACAATATATATACTAAAAGAAAATATATAAGAGAATATATATACATAAGATACAATATAATATCAAGAAGTGATATTTATGCATGACAATTTAGTGTTTTACTATTGTTCTGTTATTTTCTTTTTCGTCAAGCACTTTAATAATTAGATATACATATATACTACATATTAATATAGCCATGATACTACAAGAAATTGTCTTTAAAAAAAAAAAAAAAAACCCGCTAGGCCCGCGAAGCCCACGAGCCCGGCCCGTTAAGCACAGGACCATGTGGGCTTAGGCCCGTCACGGGCCGGTTCCACCCATTAGGCCCACGAAGACCGGGACCGCCAGGCCCGGGACCGCCAGAGCCCGGGACCACGAAGCCCGGGACCGCGAGGCCCGGCCCGTTAGGCCCACTAAGGCCCGGGCCCGGGACAAAATACAGCATTAGTGCCATACATGAGTTGATCTTCCTGTCCACAAGGAAACCTGCATAATCAGCATCAGCATATCCCATTAGGTTAAAATTACTACCTTTTTGATACTAAAGGCAAATGTCAGTTGTGCCTTTCAAGTATCTCAATATTCTCTTGACATCAGTCAAGTGAGACGCCTTTGGATTCACCTGAAATCGACCACAAAGACCTAACACTGAAAATAATGTCAGGTCTGCTAGTAGTAAGATGCAAAAGAGAACCAATCATTCCCTTATACAACTTTTGATCAACAGATGAACCAGGTTCATCTATATCTAATTTTGTGGCTGTTACTATATGAGTATCAATTTTTTTTATTCTTCCATTTAAAACTTTTAAGCAACTCTTTCATATATTTTTGTTGATGGATCATAGTTCCATTTGAATTTTGTTTAATTTGTAAGCCTAAAAAGAAATTAAGATCACCCATCACACTCATTTCAAATTGACTCCCCATTAATTTAGCAAATTTCTTACTTAATTTACCAGTAGTTGCTCCAAAGATTATGTCATCAACATATATCTGTACTACTAGAAGGTCTTTATCTTTTTCGTTCAAGAATAATGTGTTATCGATTTTACCTCTCTTATAGCCATGCTCAAGCAAAAATTTTGATAATCTTTCATACCATGCTCTAGGAGCCTGCTTGAGCCCATAGACTGTTTTATCAAGTTTGTACACATAATTCGGACACTCCTTGATTTCCAACCCTAAATGTTGCTTGACAAACACTTCTTCTTTTAAATAGCCATTAAGGAAGGCACTCTTGACGTCCATCTGGGGAAGAGTAAATTTCATGTAAGCAGCAAAGGCTATGAGGAGTCTTATTGCTTCCAACCTTGCAACTGGAGTAAAAGTTTCATCATATTCTATGCCCTCCTCTTGGCTATATCCTTGAACCACTAATGTTGCCTTGTTACTTGTAGCAGTTCCATCTTCATCAAGTTTGTTTTTGAAGACCCATTTTGTGCCAATTACTGATCTGTCCTTGAGTATTGGAACCAGATGCCAAACTTGACTCTTTTCAAACTGGTTGCGTTCATCCTGCATTGCATTTACCCAGTCTGCATCTTTTAAGGTTTCACAACCAACTGGTTTCCTCTTAATGTTCTCCAATATTTTGTTGCTGAGGAACAGGCTCATGGACAGGTTCTATTGAGGTATTAGATTCAGTTCCTCTTTGTTCAGTTCCCCCTGGATAAAAGAACCTGTTCCTTCTTCTGGTGCAGCTTCAGCCTGGGCTGTGATTTCATTTAAACTTCTTACCAGCCCAATAGCTTCATCTTCATGTTCTTGTCTCTCAGAAAGAATGTTAGTTTCACCAAAAACCACATGTACACTTTCTTCTACACACATAGTTCTTTTGTTGTATACTTTATAACCTTTACTATGTGAAGAATATCCCATGAATACTCCCTCATCACTTCTAGGATCGAACTTACCAAGGGAGTCTTTACCATTATTGTGCACAAAACTCTTGCATCCAAATGCCCTAAGATGGGGTATATTTGGTTTTCTCCCTTTAAGTAATTCATAGGGAGTCTTCTACAAGAGGTCTAGTCATGCACCTATTGATGATGTAGCATGCAGTATTTACAGCTTCTACCCAGAAACTATGGGATATTTTACTAGAAAGAAGCATAATCCTAGCCATATCTTCAAGTGTCCTATTCTTTATTTTAACTACTCCATTTTGTTGTGGAGTCCTAGGAGCAGAAAAATTATGATCTATGCCATGTAGCATGCAAAGATTCAGCAAACTTAGCATTTTCAAATTCAGTTTCATGATCAAACCTAATTGATGCAAGTTGATTACCTAGTTGTTTATGAGTTTTTCTAACAAAAGAAGTAAACATGTCAAATGCTTCATCTTTAGATGTTAAAAATAATGTCCAAGTAAACCTAGAGTAATCATCAACAAGCACCATCACATATCTCTTACCACATCTGCTCAATGTTCTCATTAGTTCACAAAGATCCATATAGACCGGTTCCATCGTTCTAGTGGTGCTTACCACTTTCTTGCATTTAAAAGAGGATCTTACCTGCTTCCCCTTTGCACAAGCCTCACAAACTTTGTCTTCCTTAAACTTGATGTTAGGCAGTCCTATCACCAGGTCCTTGGAGACTAATTTATTGAGTTAACTAAAACTTGCATGTCCAAGTCTCTTGTGCCACATGAGGGGATCATTATCTAACACACTTAAGCAAGTGAGTTCATTTTTTGAGAGTGTGGATAGATCTACAATGTAAATATTGTTTACTCTTTTTTCCCTGCAAAACAATCTTGTCAGTGGTAAGATTTATCACAAAACATTTGGTAGAGGTGAATGCTACCAAGTAACCTCTGTCACACAGTTGTGATACACTGATTAGACTGTATTTCAAGCCATCTATCAAGTAGACATTCTCAATAGAGTGAGAGTCTATCTTACCACCTTTACAACCCCAATGATTTCACCTTTCTTTCCATTCCAAAGGAGACATTTCCTCATTTGAGGTCCTCAAGTGAAAGGAACTGGTTCTTGCTTCCTATTTTGTGCTTTGAGCAGCCACTATTTATGTATCATATTTGGCTGCTCCTCTTCACTTGGACATGCAAAAGAAATCAGGGATTAGTCTTAGGAACCCAATTTAGTTTGGGTCCCTTTCTATAGGCAAAAAGGTGAATTAGATTCTTTTTGGCCTATCCTGGTAGCCTATTTTTCCCTTGGACAAATATTTTATTCTTTTGACTAGCCTTTTCTTTTGCAGTACATTCACTTTTATTATAATGACACGACCGGTTGTTTTGAGCATTTACACTTCGCTCATCAATTCTCGGGCATGAGTAGCTCCGCATGATGTATTATGACTTATGTAAATCATCGGTTTTGGTTTTAAGGTTAATCAAAATAGATATGGAAGAGTGATTCTCAGCTTGAAGCTTTAAATTTGAAAGGTTTGACCAAGTTTTGACTTTTTAGTATTCGATCTTGGATTTGGATTTTTATGATTCGGTTAGCTCCGTTAGATGATTTTGGACTAGGGAGCGCGTCCAGAATGTGATTTGGAGGCCCACGGTAGATTTAGGCTTGAATTGACGAAATTGGATATTTGGCGTTTCTCGATCGGCAGTGGAAATTTTGATATCGGGGTCGGGATGAAGTTATAGAAATTGGAGTAGGTCTGTAGTGTCATTCGTGACGTGTGTGCAAAATTTCAGGTCATTCGAACGAGGTTTGATAGGTTTCGGCATCATTTGCGGAATTCGGAAGATTAGAAGTTCTTAGGCTTGAATCCGAGGGTGATTTGATGTTTTGATGTTGTTTGGAGTATTCCGAAGGTTTGAATAAGTTTGAATTGTGGTATGTGACTTGTTGGTATTTTTGGTTGAGGTCCCGAGGGCCTCGAGATGAATTCGAATGATTAGCGGAAGAGTTAGAAAATTGGTTTGAGCAGCTGAAGCTGCTGCTTCTGTTATATCCGCACCTGCGGATTGGGAACCGCAGGTGCGAGGTCTGCAGAAGCGGAAATGGATCGCAGAAGCAAAGAAGGATCGTAGGAGTAGAAGTTGGACCGCATTTGCGAGCCCGCAGGTGCGAGGCTTGGGGCGTAGGTGCGAAAGCTGGAGATTTAAGTGAAATGCGCAGATGCGGCGTTTGGACCGCAGGTGCAGTCCCGCAAGTGCATGAATTTGGCCGCAGATGAGGAAGTGCTAGGTAGAATGTATAAAATGGCCCCTTCGCGAATTTTGGTCATTCTTCACCATTTTTCATCCGGATTTGGAGCTTTTGGGAGCAATTTGAAGAGGGATTCAAGTGGGTTTTCACTGACGTGAGTAATTTAAGCCCTAATACTCATGATTTTGTTAGTTTTCTATGGTTTAATCATGTAATTATTGGTGATTAAGGGTGAAATGAGGGGTTAGGGCTTGGGATTTTTGGAAAGTTTTGATTGAGGATTTGAGAGGTCAAATGGAGTCGGATTTTGATGAATCTTGTATGTATGGACTTGTGAGTTGAAGGAGTTTCTAGTTTTATGATTTTTGTTGGATTCTAAGATGTGATCCCGGGGGCCGGGTTTGGGTGAATTTTGGGACTTTGGTTTGAATTGATAGTTTTTCGTTTGGAATTGAGTCCTTGGCCTATATTGATTGTGTTGCATTGCTTTTGGTTAGATTCAGGATGTTTGGGGGCCGATTCCAGAGGCAAAGGCGTAGCGGTGTAGGATTTGTCTTTGTTTGAGGTAAGCAATGCTTCCAAACTTAGTTCTGAGGGTTCGAAATCCCAAACTATGTGTTATATGACTAAATATTGAGGTGACGCAAATGCCAAGTGACAGGCGTGTGGGCGTGCACCGTGAGGATTGTGGCCTGATTCATTCCATGGCACCGCTTAGTAATTCTTTCTTGTTGATATCTGTGTTGTGATTATGTGATTAAGGAAATGAACTATAAAACATGCTGATTATCGTGTTAGGGCTTCACGCCAATACTGTTGAGACCTGAGTGGTCGTTTCTTGCTGTCATCTCATTAGTTTCATTTATATTCTGTACTCTGTCTTGTTCATGCAACCATATCATGTCTCAGTCTCAGTTGTTATTATTTGGCACATCATATCATTGTTTCGGACTAGCTTCATGTCATTGTGAGCCTATGTGTTTGAGACTAGAGAGTGATGACTGAGTGAGGCCGATTTGGAGTGACAGTTATGGGATCGGGCTGCATGTCGTAGCAGTTATATATATATACACCTAGAGTTGGATTTCTCCTCAGGGATGGATAACCCTTGTTTCCTCGGTACTGGTTGACTTGCAGTCAGTGTTTTATATATTACGTGATGGATTTCCCTAGGCTGGAAGGCCATATGCATTACCGAGCGGTTGAGCATTTTAGAATGGAAGCATACAGTGCATTTTAGGGGTGTTTGTCGTTCGAAAGGTACGGTATTTAGACACTTCGGTTCGATATTTTCGGTATTCGATTTCTTAAAATGCAATACCAATACCGTACCTAATTAAATTCGGTATAGTTTGATTTTTCTCCTTTTGGTTTCAGTTTATTCGGTTTGAATATTAACTAGTGCATAGAGTCATAGAATGTAATATTCTGAATTAAAGTACTCAAAAATACAAAACTAAAAATATTTGTTGACAAAAGTTTTGTCCAAAACTAGCAAGTAGCAAATATCAACCTAGAGAGAGAAAACTATACATAAAAGAATCAATTTGATCATTAGAAACGTCTTATTACTTACTTAGAGTTAATTGATGAACTTAGAGAATAAAAGAAAGTAAAATTTTAGATTTTTATATTTATGTTATAATTAATAATATGTGTATTGTGTAATATAATATATATTTCGGTACGTTATCAGTATTTTGGTATTTCATTTTAAAATACCAAATACCATACCTAATACCAATATTTTTTAATACTTCAACCAAATACCATACCGAATACAAAAATATCGAATACCAAATACCAAAATTTTCGATTTATGTATGGTAATTCGGTATTTATCAAATTATGCATAGCCCTAGTACATTTTCATGCATTTTTGGCATTGGCATGTAGACTTTTGCTGAGCTTTATACTTCACATTGTTAGGACTGGTATTTACTTTACTGTTGAGTTGGATAATTGAATTTCCAACATGCCTACTTTTTTGTTCAATTTAATCATGTTATAATTGCTAAGGTTTAGTTCGTCACTGCCTATCAGTCCATAGTTTGGACTTGTTACTTACTGAGTTGGTGTACTCATGTTACCCCCTGCACCTTGTGTACATATCAAGGTATCTCAGGGCACGGTAGCGGCTGTTGACTACTCCAGTCGCGGATTATTACCGGAGATAGCGAGGTAGCTGCCTGGCGCTCGCAGTTACACCTTCCTCCTTCTTTATCTTCCTTCTAGTATACTTTGGCTAATTTCAGACTATTTTGGTCTTGTTATGTTTCGGAACAAGTGTAGTATTGCTCATGACTTAGTGACACCTGAGGTCGGGCTTTTATTTCCTCATTTTGGTTTTTGACTTTATATCTTTTATGGAAATTTCAGTTGAAAAAGTTTGTTATTTAAGTTTTAATGAAATGTTGAGCTATTTTGGAAATGTGTCGGCTGGTCTAGTTCCATGATAGACACCATCACGACTGATCGAAGCCAATCCTGTACTACTATTGAGTAGCAAGAGAGATCGAAGCAGCTTTTACCTGAGAAGGTCGGGATCGATTTCCATAGGGAGCTAGATATTGGAGTTGAGTTTCTATCTAAAGTAGAGTTGTGTATTTGTTCCTAATTGCACTTCTGAACATTTTTGGTTTTGATATTAATTCTAATTTTATAATACTACAATGTTAAATTAGGCTAAGTAAAGCTAAGATTAAACTATTGAGAGTTGATCAAATAGATAAAAGGCACTAGGGTAGTGACTTTCTCCTAGGTAGTTAATTAACTGATTGTTGAGTTTAAGGCTAGATTGTCACATTTAGGGAGTATGATATAACCATTGCACGATTCTACTCACTCTATACCTCTCGGTAGTTTGAGTGATTTTGCCCGAATTGACTTTCTTAAGACCAATTGGGTATGCAAATTTGTACAAGCAATTGAGGTTCAGGTCGGGTATTACTATCTCTAGGTTTAACCCTTTAATTGGGGTTATCAATCTCTTGAATACGCCTTAATTCCTTGTTGGACTAATTTCATGGACTTAGGCTCTCTTTCTCAAGAAGAGCCAAAGTCTACTAGGCATAAACTAGTGTTTGCAACCACTAATTCAACATTAAAACCCTAAATTAGTCCAAATATCAAACACCCATAGACAATCAAGCATCAAAACACAAGACCTATCAATTATCCACACTAGGGTTAAGCCACAACCCTAGCTAATAGGTCTAGCTACTCATAATTATAGAAGAAAACAAAGAAATAGATGAAGAAAAGCCCATAATAATTAATTACTAAATAAAACTTGAAGATTCAATGTTGAAACTAAGCTAAAATTACTCAAAAAAGTAAAAGAGAAGAAGTCACGAGCGCACCTCTGTCCCAAAATCTATCTGATGACCTAAAAATGGGAAAAAGAAACTATTTATACTAGGCTAAAAATTCTAGACAAAAATACCCCTGTGGGGCTAGTGCGAACCGCACAAAATCAAGTGTGGCCGCATTAAGGCTCTTGGCCTGATTAATCTGCTCTCTGAACTTGGGCTTTGTGGATTGCACAAAGTCGACTGCGGCCGCGGTGGCTTCTATTGCGGTCCGCACAAATGGACTGCGGACCGCATTGGGCTTCATCCTCCAATCTAGCAACTCTCTAATCTTGGGCAATGTGGACCGCACGAAATCGAGTGCGGCCGCAATGAACCCAATGCAGACCGCACAAAACCCTTTGCGGCTGCATTGCCTGGTGGCCTGAAAAACATACTCTCTGAACTTCATCTTTGTGGACCGTACAGAATGGTGTGCGGCCGCACTGGCCTTGTTTGACTGAGCTTGGTCTTGTCTTGGTACTTGTGCAAGTTTCACTCCTTTTTGAGTTGGTTTTTGACACCTTGTCACCTTGTTGATCAAACCTGCAATCAAGCACAACTTGTGAGCCTTTGGGACTATTTTGTACACATTTCTAATCAAAACTTAAGCAAGAAGGAGTGTAAAATGCATCATAATCCCTGTTTTCAACTCTCCCAAACATAAGTTTTTGCTTGTCCTTAAGTAAACAAAATAAGACTCACCCTTTAAGCGTTAATTCGAAGAAAATTCAGCCGACCTAAAGTGACCTCATCTAGCATCAATTGGGACTAACAATTGCCCTCAATTCAAATGAATCATTAACAACATTCACTCTTTTTAAACACCATGGATTTTGTGCGACACAAGAACATCAAGAGTTGACTTAATACATCAAAGAAACTCTTTCTAATACTTTGGTCATTGTGGAACCCAAACTCGCACATCCTCAACTCCCCCTAAGAAAACCTCACCTTTATGATAGTGGCACTCAGAACGAGGTTAATGGAACTACACTCATCTCTCTCAAGGAAAAGTCACAAGTCCGGCTCTAAGTACCATATACTTGGCCCTTATGTGAGTCACCACTAATGTAAATTTCATTCAACTCAAGATCATATAGGGCTTTTATGGAACATTCTTTTTGCCTTTTTGCTTTTGTTTCTTTTTCATCGCCTACCTTTTTACCACTTTGTTGCAATTATCGTCTCTCCCCCCAAACATATACTTTTGCCATGTGCTAAAGAAAGATCGGGTGCCAAGAGAGGGTATCTTTAGAATGGGTAAAGGCTTGTATCATGGTTCTTGAAGGAAAAAGGTCTAAGGCTCAAAAGGGTTGACTAGGAATTTTATCATTGGTAGGCTATGAAAGTGTTCAAGATATCATTTGGATCAAGGAGAGTCTATAATCATGTCTCAAGTCAAATTAGACTTAGGATTTCGCGTAGACAAACATTCAGGGAAAGTTCTAGACCAATGGCTCGGGACTTGGGCTTGCAATGCAATTTCTCACCACACAAACTATGGGATCGCTAAAGACACAGAGTCAGGGGCCCACAACAACCTTAGATAAGGTTTGAGCACACAGTGGTCCCAAAAAACCACTTGATGATTATCGGCCAACACAAGAGTCTCAATGTGACTTTCACCATTATATACACAATGATTTGTTTTTGACCATAGGATCAAAGGCAAAAGTGTTAGGCCCAAGTGAAGCTTTTTTTGAGGCACTCTTACCACTAACCACTAAAAAGCAAAAAGAAAAGAAAAACAGACTCAAACCCTTAAGAATGTTGTCATGCCATCCATCATCGGGAAGAGCCACCCGGTTCACATAAATTCCACCTTTGGAAGGAACCATGGCATTAAGAAAACCAAAGGCTTATTGCAAAAACTCAAAACAAGAAGCTACGAGTAGAAAATAAGAAGCTAAGAAAAGGAAAAATGCGGAAAGTAGAATAAATATGTACAAGAGGGGATTTAATCAAATATACAATAGGGGAGATGAATATATACAATGAAACATAACTTTTATATACAGACCCAAGGCAAAAAGTACAAAAATGTAATGAAATGCTGAAATTATATACATACCAAAGATTACAAAAAAGAAAGAAAGAAATCATAAAATCTGTCATATATATACACTGGGTATATATATGACAGATTACACTGGGATACACTTGTGGGATTACACTGGGTTGTTGTTGTTGTTGTTGTCATATATATACAGTCATCCAAATCCAATTAGGGTCTACCCCATCAAATGAAAGCTGGCATTGTCCTCAATGCCAACTAAGCAAAATAAGCACAAAAAAATAGATGAAAGAGCAAAAATGAACTCCCTATGGGACGTCCGTCTACATGGGATCATCTGTGGTCCCTGGGTTCTCTATATTCTTGGGAGCCTGTGACTGGCTCCCTGTAGTCTGCGGCTCTACTGGGACCTGGGTGGCTCTTGGGCTGTATCCTGAGGCTGACTAGAGGAAGTCTCTGGTGGGTCCGCCAACTGGATAACTGCATCATCAGACTGAGGGATCACCCTCTTTCTCTTAGGAGGCCTTTGAGACTCCTGCTCTGGCTGGGGCTGGGATGCTGGTGCTGGGTCATGCAATAGCAAATCTAAAGGCAGGTGATCTGCCTCCAATCTCTCAACCTCGACCCGCAACTCCCTCACCGACTCTTTGGAAGCCCTAGTCTTCCTCATCTTCTTTGCCTCCCTAGCAAGCTCCTTGAGAGCCTTTCTGTGTGAATCGACAGCGTCTGTGAGCAATTTCTGGTTCTCAAGGATCTTCTTCTGGTTGTCCAGAAGATCCTTGAGAGTGTCCTTAATGGACTGTGGGACCTGTGGAGGAGGAGGTACTGACTGAGCTGCCACAGTAGTAGATAATATAGATAGCTTAGAAGTAGCTGTTTGCATCCAGTTGTTGATGCTGGTGAGGGCCTGGCTCAAACGGTGGGCAGTCAATGGATAGGCAGTGGTGGAGGGTATCTCTAGCTCTGCTGAAGTGGATGGGCCTGGAACCTGGTCTGTTGAAGTGGAGGGAGGCTGTGAAGTAGTCACTACCACTACTGGCTCTTCAAACTGGTCAGTCGAAGTAGTAGATTTCCCCTTGAAGTGCTTGCCCTAAGGGTTGTCATCACCCTATAGGCTATACCATGATAAAGGTGCCTTTTCCTTCACTTTCACGTCAAATTTGCGCTTCTCCACATTTTGGTCCTTCAGGAACATGGTTAGGAAGTTGGGGAATGGGTAAGACCTGTCACCCTCATTCACTACCCGTGTAATGACCCAGGACATCACATTTCCGACATTGATCGGGTAACCCGCCATGATGGATGCTACTAAGATCGCCCAGTGAATTAGGAGTGAGTTGTCATGGGTGGTAGGATCTAGCCTGTTGCACACAAATGTCTCCCACCCCTTCGCCTTGAAGTTCAATGTCCTCCTCAATATCTTCACCCCCGCAGTCAACCACTCGGGGGTGGTACCGGGGATTGCCAAGTACTCTGCCAACAACGAACGAGCTTCTTCCCCCAAATTCATTTTGTCCAAGTACAGGGACTCATCCTCCTCCGTGAAGCCCAAATAGTCATTGATGGTCTTGCCATCAAACTTCACTTTCAGATTCCGCACTTTGGTGACCGTGGTACCCTTTTTGATATGGGCCATGTTGGTGTAAAATTCTTTCACCAAGTGCTCGTTGGCGTCATCCACCTGCCCTATAAAGTAGTCCCGTCCAGCTCTTTCTCTGAATTACCTCAGCACATTGGGATTTTGAGGCAAAAGATCCCAGGTGATAATTTTTCTGTCAAGTATTAACCTCTTTTCTGGCCACCACTTTCTGAATTTGTGGTAGGCAATCTCACTGAAGAACGGTCCTCCCATGCCTCCGGGTTCCTAGTCCGCTCTACCCCACCAGCTTGGCGCTCACCCTCTTCTGCTTCTTCCCCTTCTTTTGCTACTGCATCCTCTCCGAATATTGAAGCTGTAGGAGAGGTGGAGTACTCATTTTCACTACCGGCAACTAAGCCCTCAGATGACTCAGAAGATACGCGCACTGAAGCTTGGGCAGTGGGGGAAGGTGGGGGTGTATCTCTCAACCTATTTCACTCCGGCCAGTCAGGAATATACTCTAGCACGGAGTCTGCTGATATATCTCGAGAGGGCTCATACTCACTCCCCAATTGGTCAATGGCCCTATCTGCACCTTTAATGATTTTCCTTGTGCTCTTAATGTTTTGTCTGACTTGTGGGGTCAACTTTATCATCTTTTGTTTCCCACCCCGGGAGGACTCTCCTCTTCCTGTTTGTTTACCAGCTATTCCTCTTGATCTCACCATTGTCCGCAAACAACATTCATTCAGACTTTGTTAGTATCCAGCAAAACAATGAAGTTCATAGTTGCAGAAAAAATATTGCAGACAGTATGAAAATTGTAGAGTGCGGACCGCACAAAATGCAGTGAGGCCGCAAAGAGGCCATTGTGGACTACATAAAATCCATTGCGGTCCGCACATAGGTAGGGTTCAAACTACCCACTCTCTGAAACTATGCACCGCAGGCCACATAAAATGCCAATGCGGCCGCGGTCCTCAAATGTCAGCTTCTAGGACTTTCACCATTGCGGTCCGCACAAAATACCATTGCGGACCGCATAGGGGAACCACAGACCGCACAGGGGCACCACAGACCGCACAAAATCTATCGTGGTCTGCACTGAATGCCCAACAGTAACACCAACCTAGGGTTCCTGATTTGTTCAATATTAGTCCAATTTTACAACTATTGATGAGTCCCTAAGTGTTGGTTCAGTGTTTTAACTACCTAAACCTACTTTAAACAAAAATTAACTAACCTAAGCTGCAATATTGAAAGACAAACGGGTAGGGAAAGTAGAAGAAACAAGGGAAACAAAAAATTTACTAAAAATAATAAAATTAAACAATTGAAAAGGGATTAAAATACCAAAAGTAAGATGCTGAGATGATAAATAAGCCTTAGTGGTTGATTACGTGCAATAGAGAGATGAACAGTGATTTGTTTTAGGCTCTGAGAGTACAGGGATTGAAAAGTTCAAAAAGAGAGCCTCAGGTCCTATTTATGAAAAATGGTCCTGGGGCCCAGCTTACCTACCCACCGAGGACCGCACAAAATGGCACCGCGGTCCCCGGTGCTCGAAACCACAAGTCACTAACAAATTGACCACTGTGGACCGCACAAAATGTGATGCGGCCGCAGTGGACCACCGCGGACCGCACAAAATGCAATGCGGCCGCGGTGGTAAACTTCAAAGAACCCCCACTTTTGTCAAAATCATCAGTGCGGTCCGCATTGATTTCTTGCCCCCGCACAAGGGTCTTTGCGGCCGCACAAAATGAATGCGGTCCATATTGACAACTTCAGAGAGTGGTCATTTTCCAACTTTTTCTTGCACTGCATCAACACAATCCTACAACATCTCACAACCAGTCAGTCCAAATATAAATCCTACACTACAATGAAAATCAAAGAAAAACAAGAAGAAAAACACATGGGTTGCCTCCCAAAAAGCACCTGATTTATTGTCGTGGCACGATGCAGGTTACCATCAAATCATTTGAGATCAAGAAGTGTCACCACGTGGCTATCATCAATTTTTCCCAAATAGTGCTTGACCCTGTGCCCATTCACTCTGAAAACTTTCCCATTTTTGTTCTTCAAATCAATTGCACCAAACGGGTTCACAAACACCACTTCAAAAGGTCCACTCCATTTTGACTTAAGCTTCCCCAGAAATAGACGTAACCGAAAGTTGAACAAGAGAACCAAGTCACTCACTTTGAACTCCGTTACACGATCATATTTATCATGAAGGTACTTCATCTTGTCCTTGTACAAGGACGAACTGGAGTAGGCATGAAATCAGAATTCATCAAGTTCATTAAGCTGCTCCACACAAAGATTTGCTGCCACATCCCATTCAAGAATTAATTTCCTCAAAGCCCACATGGCCTTGTGCTCTAACTCAACTGGTAGATGGCAAGCTTTTCCAAACACCAACCGATACAGAGACTGTTGATACCCAATTTTTTCCTATATATTTTCATATACAAAATACCTTTCAAAATAGCATGTATATACATATATAAGTATGTCACAAGGTCCTATTATTTTTCTCAATTTTGTAAAGGCTTTTAAAATCAATTTTATTGCCTTATTTTATCAAGAAAAATCCAATAAGTGTCCAAATTTATCAATTTTGGTGGTTCACTTATTGAATTCTCATATTTATTCTAAACTACAGCTCAGATAATTTTTGCATGTTTTTATAAATTTATTTAGTATTTTTAAAGCTCAATTGCATGTAATTGCAATATTAGCCTCATTTGTGATTTGATTGCATTTATATTTATAAAAATTAAGTCCAATATTTTTTAATTGATAATTATAAGTTATAAACCATTTTAGTACTTTCAATTTATTTCTAGAATTTAATTTTCTATTTTTATAAAATAAATGGGAAAATGGCTATTTAAAATCTAGCCAGATTTTATTTCGATTGTAGCCCAAATTCTGCCCCAATTAAACCCAATTGAACCCCAGCCCAATTCCTAAAATTGCCTTACCCCCAGCCCGTCTGAATGACCCGCCCGACCCCCCATTTAATCCAGGCCGTAGATCGAAATGATCAATGACCACATTTCTTCCTTTCCTTTTTAATTTACCAACCCCACCAACCCTAAATCATTTTCACCTACCAAGCCGCCTCTGAACCCTCCATATTCTCTCAAACTCTATTGAAACTTCTTAAACACTAGCCACCTCCTACCACTTCCACCCTGAAAACCACCGGAATCCATGGCTTCCAAGGTTATGGAAACCTTACACCGGCCTCCTATGGTTCCCACGTGCCTGATTTCTGAAGATTCAAGGCCTGACCTTGAAGGATTGTACCCAGAACTCTGTCGATTCAAGGTTTCACGGTCATCTCCGGCCTTGCTCCGGCATACCATGGTTGTTTGAGCATGATTTTGAACTCTCCGACTCAGATCAGTGACTTTGCGAAGCCTTTCTCACTACTGGGGTTCCTCTGAAACCCTAACCCTCTGAGGTTTTCTCCGATTCTTTTAGATCTGTTGTGTATCTATGCTTTCCTAAGTTTTCAAATGATTTCTCTAGCTTTTCTCTCAAAACTACTTTTAAAATCTTTCTTTTTCGATCTAAGGTTTTTCTGAAAGAGTTTAATTGTTTTTCTGACTTTCTCTGTCTTCCATGTGTATTTACCTCTGCCGTGTTCTTGTATATTTTCTTCTACCATGTTCTTGTATGCATCTCTTACTGTGTTTTCCTATACTATGTTTTCGTATGCTTTTCTACTGTGTTCTGGTTATTTTCTTCTATCATGTTCTGGTATGTTCTCCTACTATATTTTTTCTACTGTGTTCTCAAGTGTTTTTACTATTTTCCTTCTACTGAGCCATGTTTAAGTTTCTTCTAAAAGATCTTCTTAAGCATGCTTCTTCTACTGTTCTTATCAGTCTTTTCTCATTATGCTTCGAATTAGTTTCTTCACTCTGTTTGCTTTGAACCCTTCTGCATGTTAAAAGATCAATTGCTTGCCCTCTCATCTCTGCTTTGTGGTTTGCTTGAACTAGGATTTTCTTTCAAAAAACCACTAATTCTTTCAGACTAACTTCGAGTCTCTGAACTGAGTTTGGACATCTTTGTTTTCATACAATTCTGGCCTTTTACTAACCTCTTCTACACTGGATCTTCTACTGATTTTACAATGACACCACAGTCTTTTTTTCATGCTTAACATGCTCGTATGCTCCTTATATATGATGAGTTTCCCTCTAAAATGGTTTTCAAATTTGCAATTAGTTTAAACTTCCTTCTGAATATGGCTTGATTGATTTCTTTCCATTTGTTTGTTGATTTTCTCTGCGACTCGCCCTAAGTTAAAAGCCTTCTTCATCTTTTCTAACTCGGTTCATTCATGCAAAATCTCACACACTTTTGATTTACTACTAGTTAATTGATTTGCTTACTTTATTTGCACAAACCGTGTATTTCAAAACCATGTCCTTAAATAATCTTTTATGTATTTACCCTTAATTGCATGCTGTGCACAAAGTGCTTATTCATTTTTCTTTCTTTAAATTGTTTTTACCCGTTTGAATCTGAATCTCTTAATTAAGAAAAGTCTTGTGTAATTGATTGACAATTAGTTCCTCAACTATTTTCTTACCTTATTTCTGCCTCATTTTACACTATAAAAGGCACGACCCTTTTTCACAAAGAACACACTTTCACAATCCTTGTGAACTCTTACTTACACATAATAGTATTCTCTCTTCTTGTCTGCACTATGGCTTTTACAAGACTACTGCATTTTCTCTATTTATTTCTTTGAAAGTGGTATGTCCTAATTTAAGCTTCAGCATCATCACAATATGTTCATTTACAGCTTTTATATCCATGTCTACTTTACTGTTTCTGTAAAGTTCAATATTTAAGTTAGTATGCTCATATCGTTTTGCTTGTTTCTGCTGTGAATCCTTGCTCCCTATCCCCATCACCATTATGTGTTTTGAGTTGTGACTTAAGGCATGGCAACGTAAGTTGTTGCCCATGAATTAAGTCTGAACCACTAGGGTCTTGACCTCTAAGCAAACAGATTGGAGGGTGTGCCAGCATCTTCCATTGCTGGGTATGCCCTTCAGCCTGTTTTCTTTTGCCTCTTGCAACTTCCCCATTCCCCTATACCCTTATGTGTACTAATTTAAGTTGCTTCCCTTTTCCTTTTTCCTTTTCCCTTTCCCCTTTCAGAATTCTACTTTTGCACTTGCACTCCCTCTTAGTTCCTAAGTTCTGCCCCCCACTTGTGAGCCTTGCCTTGGGACCTTGAGTTTCCTTTGAACTTGGACACCTGAGGGCTGGCCCTTCCACACTGCACTATGTCTTCATCTATAACGCATTTGGGTGTAAGCACTACCCGGAGTTCTTATGAAACTCTTAGGGAACATTGACACACACCAAATGGGAGAAAGGCTTTGGAATATGATCTCTTGGAGTTGCTTTACTACATACTTCAGATAGGAAGTCTGAATCAGGCTCTCCTTGGTTGTTTTTTTTAATTTCTGATGTATTTTTCTTTACTTTATTTTGCTAGGCTGTAATACCTTTGTAATGAAACTCTCGGGGATGCTTTGTGAAAAGGGAGGGGTAACTATGTATGCAAAAAGGGGTAAATAACCTGCCTATAGGAGTTTATGAATTCCTGCATTCTCATATAAACACTATGTGATGAATTTCTGCACGCTCATGTAGATATTATGTCTATAATTACTTGAAATCTGAATTCTGCATAGGCATGTAGAAAATATGCCTATAGGATTTTCTGAATCTTGCATATCCATTTCTCATTAGGCAAACATGTTTATAGGTCTTAGTAACTAACTGCAATTAGATATCATGTTCATATAGTACATTACCTAGATATTGTATTTGTAGGATTTCTGCATTTCACTATGTCTATGAAGGTTTTCTAAAATCGACAAATGCATAGAAAGCATGCCTATAGGAGCTTTAATCGAATCTGAATCGCCTCACTCGTTTATAAGCCTAAAATTAGCAGTAATAATGTATTACCAGTTGCAGAACTGGCAATCTTTTGCTAAAAACTCGCCTTTCTTTCTTCAATATGTAATCAATTCACTTTATTGTTTCTGGAATCAGTAGATATCATGCCTATAGGTCTTCGTCCAACACTTAGGCAAGCCATAAGGTGAAAGTTTATAAACTGAATCAGATTTTATATGATACAACCAGCAGGCAGGCCTGATTCGGGCTTCTTATCTGAACTATGTAATAAATCAGTCTGCCTCGACCTTTTAAGTTTTAATCAGACCCTAAACAGTACATGCAAGTCATGCTACATTGTGTGCTTTCTTTGGTTTAAAGGAGGTCTGTTTGAACCCTTGTATTTGTTTATATGCTTCCCCAAACTTGTTATATGTGTTTTGTTTGTCACCTTAGTATTTTACCTTTTGAAACCACAAATAAGCCCAATACCTCCTCCCTCTAAGATTAGTAGTCCCAAGTGCCTCCGGGGCTGATAGGATTGTGCGGGTAATAGCATGCAATAAGTAAACGAGACCATTCCGCGCTTTAATACCTTAACGGGGTGGGAAAGGGTAGATATAGATATGATGACCACGTGATAACATCACGTGTAGCTCCTCACTGAGGAGTGACTATCGGATGTTGTGTGGGGTGATCCATATTATTAATAAACCTAGGACCCCCCTTCCCTTTGTTTTCTTTTTTTCTTTTATATCTTTTTAAACCATTTCTTTTAAGAAAATCAACTCTTTTTAGTTTCTTTTTCTTACTTTTGTTTATTTGTAACCATTACGTGAAAATCTCCTCTTATTTGAGGTTTTATTTGCCTACATGTTATTTGCACCTAAATTCACAACAATAGTCTGGCCGGGAACCACACTAGTGGATCTTGAGGGGTGCCTAACACCTTCCCCTTGGGATAATTTCTAGTCCTTACCCAATCTCTGGTTACTCAAAACAAACCTTTTTAGTGTCTTAATGCTCTTTAATCATTAGGTGGTGACTCTTCTATGCAAACCCAATTCCCAAAAGGAACGAGTTGTCCTCCCAAATGTCATAAATCAGATTTCGCGAGAAAAAGGGGGTGCGACAGTGTGGCGACTCTGCTGGGGATTTTTAGGCTTTTACCATTTCAGATTATTATTGTGAATTTATGCTCCTTTATGCACAATTATTTGTTTACTTCTTTCAAGCATTCAATTTCCTTTTCGATTGCGAAACTGACTTGTCTTTTTGTTTCTTTCCTTTATTACTTTCCTTTACTGCTTTTCTTTACTACTGTTTTAAGTTATGAAATTTTTTGTATTTACTGCTTTCCTAATGTGCAAATACGTGACAATCTAATTTAATTATTGCATAATTATGCTCAACATCATATTCCACTCGTGCCAAACAAATACCATAGCAACGCTTATAATGAGTGGTTGCACTCTTCCGATATTATCACCCCTAAATCCGAAAAAGGCGTATTTGCGGTAAAACCAGTCGATCAACGATGTAATCGACGGTTCTGTGCTTTTCCCTCTTGAGTTATCTGCTCAAGGGTACCAGTCTAAAACCCCATAGAAACCGTAATCTGTTTAATTGTGCATGCATCATGGTCAAACCTAGCCGAGTCAGTTATGTTGTCCGCATAATGACTCTTTAAGATAGCCTTGTTCAAAGTCCACTGGGTTTCCCTAAAATCCAAACAGACATCACCACATTCTGTGCATTTATTTGGAGAACTAAGTGCTTCATGCTAATTGTTTATGTTAAATAGTCGTGTCTGGTGGGGGTAAGGGCCTAACACTATTGTCTTGCAGAAATATGAGGCACAAAGTCCCCATATTCGGCATGGTCACCAACATCCACCCAAAATTGTTAAGCTGGTGGGAGGATCTTCATTCTAGTGATCAGACTCTTGTCCGGAAATACCTAGGAAATCTACCTTCTCTCCTGGAAATCCAACCTAACAACAAGATCATAGAAGCTGCTACTCTATTTTGGGATTGTGATAAGTCTGTATTCCACTTCGGGGACATTGAGATGACACCCCTGTTGGGGGAAATAGAAGGATTAGCTAGTATACCATGGGAAACTCCGGGTTTGTTAATGCCGGAAAATCGCAAAGGTAGAGGTTTCTTCAAAATGATGGGTCTAAAGAAGAATCCAAACTTGACATGCATGAAAAAGCCGTATATTCCCTTTGATTATTTCTACGAGAGGTACGGTCATAGAAAATATTACCGTACTTATCCGGACGAGTTCGCCCTTACATCATTGGGGCATATTCATCAAAGGGTCTTTGTCTTCATGTTTTGCTTCCTGGGGATGATAGTGTTTCCAATGAAGAAAGTCAGGATCCACACCAGGCTAGCTATGGTAACCAAAACTCTAATGGAGGGAATTGGTGGGCAACCATTCAACATTTTGCCCATGATTATTGCGGAGATATACCGAGCCTTGGAGAAGTGTCAATGAGGAACCGAACGCTTCGAAGGCTGCAATTTGCTACTTCAGCTTTGGCTCATGGAGCATCTACAAAGGGGTGAATACCGACAGGAAATTCAGCGAAGAGACTGGGACTATCATATCGCCTTCCATCATTCGAAACGAATAAACTACATGCCCAACATGTTCGCCCAGCCAGAAGACGCCAAGGGATGGTTAGAGCTGTTTGAAAATCTAATTGAGGATCAAGTACAAAGGATGTTCGAGTGGTTCCCTACTGAGGAGTTTATTGTCCGATCCAAGGATGCACCATTTTTTATACTAATCAGTCTGAGAGGAACCTACCCTTATGTCCCTCTCTGAGTTATGAGACAAGCTGGTAGGAAGCAGGTTATACCAAGGTAGACAAGATGAGTCACTTTCGGGCTGACTTCCAAGCTGATGACAGTCCTTATAAGTGCCAAGCTCAGCATATGTGGAATTATAAGATCATCACGGGAAGAGACACTATCGAACCAGACAGATACCATGTTGGTTGTACTCCATACTATTCAGGCTGGTTGGAATCTAATCATGATGGTTTGGGTTAGCCAGGACTTACTAGGGGCCACAGGATCATAGATGAAAGGGCCGAGGTACAGGTCAAATATAATTAACTGCGCAAGAGGATCCGGGAATGTGAAAGCGAGCACCGTGAGATATAAGAAGCCAACCAAAAATTGATCGAGGAGTGGAAAGACATGGCTGTCAGTGCCAACAAGTGACTGGGGCATTTGGAGCGAGGCATAGTGGAGCTAGAAAGGAAGTTCCTCAAAAGGATCTAGGATTTCCAAAATGCTGAGGGAAATGAGGGCGGACATCTAGCCAGAGCCTACCTATTGCTAGGACTTCGCGAGCTGGGAAAGCTGTTCAACGATGCCGAGTCTGGGGAAGGCCCTTCTGGGACCAAATAGATAGGAAACTTTTCTTTTGCTTTAAGAAATATAATAAGGCCAATGGCCACTAGTGACATTTTATTTCTTCTTATTTAGTGTCGTTTTGGGGTTCGTCTACTTTTATCAATAAAATGAGACAGTTAGCATCCTAAGTTCTCCAAATCAATTTGTTGCTAGACCCACCTCGGGCACAAAGAGGTTCCCAATTAGGACATGATTTACATTCTTGCACTATGTGTTTATTCCCCTCCCCAAAGGTTAGTTCGTGCACTCTAGCAGCATCATCTTATTCAACGAGATCCAGGGGCCCTCCACCCACTCCTCATTTTAGTCCTATCAGAAATAAGAACAAAGAGAAGATGGAAGATTCGAACAAAAAGGAAAACTCAACTGAACGGGTAGAGGTCACTCATGGTGCTCAGGTTTCCAAAGAAGGTGCATCCCAGCTTGAACAAAAGCTGCTAAAATTTCAAGAAGAACTTGATCAGGTTCGGAATCTGGCGAACCTGTCATTTTCCCTCACCACTCCCGACATTAATTTACTGAATGCTCAGAACCCCACTCCTTCACAAAATATCCCAAAGTCACGAAACCATCCCGCTCCTCACCACCACTGCAATACTTGCCACACATCCAACAATACTCCATTGCTCATCCCTGAACCTTTGAATTTCACAAATGACCATTTCCACACCCACCATAACACCCCCATCTATGTGGAGACCATGCCACACTCCACCCAACCTATCTCAAGCACACCCGAGTCTGATGATAAAGACTCACTCATCAGGAACCTGGTTGCGGAACTCAAGAAACTAACTAGTCGAATTCAAGGTGTTGAAGGAAGTAAGGGGATTGAAGGGTTGAACTACGAAGATCTTTGCATACAACCGGATGTCGAACTGCCCGAGGGGTACAAACCTCCTAAGTTCGAGATGTTTGATAGTACAGGGGATCCGAGAGTCCACTTGAGAACATATTGCAACAAGCTGGTCGGAGTAGGGAAGGACGAAAGGATTCGCATGAAGCCTTTTATGAGGAGTCTGAGGGGAGATGCTCTATCTTGGTACATTAGCCAACACCCGAAGAAATGGTCGAACTGGGTAAGTATGGCGTCTGACTTTATGGACAGGTTCAGGTTCAACATAGAAAATGTGCCAGATGTGTTCTACATCCAGAATTTAAAGAAGAAGCCCACAGAAACATTCTGCGAGTACGCTACTCATTGGAGATCAGAAGCCGCCAAGGTCAGACCGCCTTTAGAAGAAGAACAAATGAACAAGTTTTTCATCCGGGCTCAAGACCCGTAGTACTATGAAAGGCTGATGTTGATTGAGAGCCAGAAATTTTCCGACGTCATCAAGCTAGGGGAAAGAATTGAGGAAGGCATCAAAAGCGGTATGGTTACGAACTTTGAAGCCTTGCAAGCTACGAATAAGGCTTTACAGTCTGGTGGTACGTCCAAGAAAAGGGACGTAGGTGCTGTAATGGTTGCACAGAGGACCAAATACCCTATCAAATACCAAGCCTATCTAATGCCTCCACTCACATATCACCCTACTCTAAACTACCAAACACCCTCACCCTCTCACCAAACTCCACCACCCACTTATCAATCATCTCCACCTCCCACATATCAACCTACCTCACCAAGATACTCCCAACCTGCACATGTCTATCAAGCCTACAATACTCAACCATCCCACTATCAGTCACCTCCCACACGTCAAAACTTTCCTAGACCTCGACAAAATTTCGACCGCAGACCCCCCAAATAGTATACCGCCATTGCTGAGCCAATTGACCAGCTATACGAAAGGCTCAAAGCTGCTAGTTATGTCACCCCTATCTCTGCTATAACCCCTAAAAACCCATCTTAATAGGCTAATCCAAATAAATCCTGTGCATATCATTTCGACATGAAGGGACATACCATTGATGAATGTCGTTCTCTAAAAGATAAGATCTAGACTCTGATTGATAACAAGATCATTGTGGCAAAGGGGCCTACTCTGAATGTCCGCAACAACCCTCTGCCGGACCATAAGGGTGGAGGTGTTTACATGATTAGAATAGAGGATGATTGGGATCCCAAAGGATCGATCGTTTTAATCATAGAAGGTAACGAACCAAAAAAGCCAATAGTCACCCTTAATGCGATTGTAGTCTATACTCAGCCTTTTGGGGATGCCGAGGTAAACATGTATGTACCACTTAAGTTTGAAGCACCACCCCTTGCAAAGACGCCAGCACCAATCAAGGTCGAGTTTGGGTCTCCAGGAAACGCACCCGCACCGTTTGAAGTTACAGTTTTACCTTCCAAAGCACATGCTCCGTTCGGAGTAAAGGTGCCCATTCCAGTAGCAATGTAGGCCTTAATACTATTCCATACAAATGCCATACCCTGGGACTACACAGCCGATACGAGAAGGAAAGGGAAAGCCAAGTTCGGGGAAACAGTTGCGGCATAGGGTATGACAAGAACCGGTAGGGTTTATACTCCGGAGCATTTAGCTGAGTCGAGTAAGCAAGCATCTGATCGGCTGACCATCACTGAAACCAGGCCCGATGATCTCTGGAGAAAGATACAAGCCAAGGAATACTTGGTCATTGATCAGTTGAACAAAATACCGGCACAGATTTCTATCCTAGCTTTGCTGCAAAGTTCCGATGCACATAAGAATGCCTTGTTGAAGGTGCTGAGTAAGGCATACGTACCAAGCAACATCACCGGAGGAGAAATGGCGAACATGGTAGGGAAGGTATTGGAAAGTCACAAGATCACTTTTCATGAAGATGAGCTACCACCAGAAGGGTTGAGTCACAACAAAGCATTGCACATCACCGTGCAATGCGAAGATTATTTCATCACTAGGATCCTGATTGATGGAGGGTCCAGCCTCAATATTTGTCCATTGGTAACACTCAGAACATTGGGAAAGGGGCTGCATGAGATCAAGTACGGGGCCATCAACATCAAAGCCTTCGACGGTTCCCAAAGGTCCACTATTGGGGAAATGAGTTTGTGCTTGCAAATGGGGCCTACTTGGTTCGATGTCGATTTCCAAGTAATAGATTAGTCGGCATCTTACAACTTGTTGTTGGGACGATCGTGGATTCATGCTGCTGGGGCTGTAGCGTTAACACTACATCAAGCAGTGAAGTTTGAGTAGAATCACCAAGAGGTGATCATTCACGGCGATGGTAGCAATCCTATATATAGTCGCCAGACCATCCCAGCAATCGGAGGAAGAAGAAAAATATGCGGGGAAACCTATCACCACATCGAGCGAGTCAACGCCGTTGACAAAGGCAAATAGTGAGACAACAAAATTGAAAGCATATTGAACTGGAGCGGATGTAAACCTGGCAAGGGACTTTCAAGAATCTCCAAGGAATCGCCAAGCCTATCAAAATGAAGAAACATGGCACCACTTTCGGTCTGGGGTACGAGTATACTTGGGAGGAATTCAACAACTGGTTGCCACCATGGCACAGTCCATACTACCCGCTGGAGCAGCCAATTCCACATTTGGAGCAGACTTTCCAACCAGCCGATGTTATCTATAGGTCGGAAGAGGAGGAAGCACTGGTAACAGTGAGGAACTTGTTCCTAGAAGACGATGACATAGATTGTTGTGTCATTTTCGAGGAAGAAGGGGAGGAAGGCCCTTCCATACAAGCCGTACGCCGAGGAGCATGCCTCAACAATTGGACCATCAGAACCACCAGAGCCCCAAAAGCCTCGGGGTAGCAAGGCTGAACAAAGCATCATGTACTATCTTTTATTTTTACTAGTTGATTTTCCTTTCGCATTTTGAATTTTCGCAATAAGATCTTCCAATGTTCAAAACAATTATGAAATTTATCAAAGCATTTTGGTTTCCTTACAAATCTTACTCTTATTATTTTCTCTCATTACTTTATTTATACAACATTACTATTACCTATCTTGATGAACCAATGGTTGTGACATGCAATGAGACAACGCAACAAACAGACATAGATTCGGAGGAAGATGATATACCAGAAGAGATTGTTAAAGAAGTCGAGAACTTTGAGAACAGGCCGAAGTCCAACCTGGACGAGAATGACATTGTTAACCTGGGAGATGCAGAAAATGTCAAAAAAATACGAATCAGCGTTCACTTATCACCGTCAAAAAAGGAAGAGTACACAGAATTTCTAAGAGAATACGAGGATATATTTGCCTGGTCATATGAGGACATGGCTGGTCTGAGCACATCTATTGTGTCCCACAAACTGCCAACTGATCTGACATGTCCACTAATAAAGCAGAAGCTCAAAAAGTTCAAGCCTGATATGAGTCTGAAGATCAAAGAAGAAATCACCATGCAGGTTAAAGCTAAGGTTCTCAAGGTAGTAGAATCCGACATGGTTAGCTAATATTGTGCAAGTGCCGAAGAAGGATGGGAAGGTCAGAGTCTGTGTTGACTACCGGGATCTCAATCGGGTCAGTCCAAAGGACGACTTCCCCTTGCCGAACATACACATCCTGATCGATAATTGCGCCAAGCATGAGTTGCAATCATTTGTAGATTGTTTCGCTAGATATCATCAGATCTGGATGGACGAAGAAGATGCTGAGAAAACGGCTTTCATTATGCCGTGGGGTATGTACTTCTACAAGATGATACCATTCGAGCTGAAGAATGCAGGGGCCACCTACATGAGGGTCATGACTACTATTTTCCATGATATTATACACAAGGAGATTGAGGTGTATGTCGATTATGTCATCATAAAGTCCAAGAAAGCCACTAATCACATGGAAGATTTGAGGAAGTTCTTCAACAGACTGAGAAAGTACAACCTAAAACTGAATCCCGCGAAATGTGCATTTGGGGTTCCTGCCGGAAAACTACTTGGGTTCATTGTAAGTCGCCGAGGAATAGAACTGGATCCATCAAAGGTCAAAGCTATTCAAGAGTTACCACCGCCAAAGAATAAGAAGGACGTAATGAGTTTCTTGGGGAGGCTCAACTACATCAGCTGGTTCATAGCACAATCTAATGTCATCTGTGAACCAATCTTTAAGATGTTGAAAAAGGTCGCCGCTACCAAATGGACTAATGACTGCCAAAAGGCCTTCGATAGAATCAAGAAGTACCTGTCAACACCACCAGTTTTGGTTCCGCCCGAGCCGGGTAAACCTCTATTATTGTACCTCGCAGTATTGGATGGAGCGTTCGGTTGCGTTCAGGGTCGGCATGCTGAAATAGGGAGGAAGGAGCAGGCCATCTATTACCTCAGTAAGAAGTTCACCCCATATGAGGCTCAGTAATCTCTGTTAGAGTGCACCTGTTATGCTTTGACTTGGGTAGCTCAGAAGCTGAGTCATTACTTTTGTGCCTACACTACATATCTCATATCAAGGGTGGATCCTTTGAAGTACATCTTTCAGAAGCCCATGCATACTGGCAAGCTGGCCAAGTGGCAAATCCTGTTGAGCGAATTTGACATTGTCTACATGACTTAGAAAGCAATCAAAGGATAGGCACTAGCAGATCACCTTGCTAAAAATCCCGTGGACGGAGAATACGAACCCCTAAAAACATATTTTCCTGATGAAGAGGTATCATTCATAGGAGAAGATATTGCAGAGTCCTATGACGGTTGGAGAATGTTTTTCGATGGAGCAGCAAATTTCAAAGGAGTTGGCATAGGACCGGTCATAGTATCAGAAACCGGTCAGCATTATCCAGTGTCTGCCAAACTCAAGTTCTTCTGCACCAACAATATGGCCGAGTATGAAGCCTGCATCTTAGGGCTCAAGATGGCTATTGACATGAACATTCAAGAGTTGCTAGTGATTGGTGATTCAGACTTGCTTATACATTAGGTCCGAGAAGAATGGGCAACTAAGAATTCCAAAATACTCTCTTATCTGCATCACGTACATGAGTTGAGAAAGAGGTTCACAAAGACAGAGTTCCAGCATGTTCCCAGAGTCCAGAATGAGTTTGCCGATGAATTGGCTAGCCTATCATCCATAATACAGCATCCAGATAAACTTTATTGATCCCGTTCCGGTAAAGATCCATGATCAGCCAGCTTATTGTGCTCATGTTGAAGAAGAAGCAAACGGAAAGCCTTGGTTTGATGATATCATGGAATACTTGGCAAAAGGAGAATACCCAGAACTCGCAAACTCTACTCAGAAGCGCACACTTCAGAGGTTATCCAACAATTTCTTTCACAGCGGAGGACTCCTGATTTGGGATTGCTAAGTTGTGTCGACGCAAAGGAAGCATCCAGGCTATTAGAGGAAATTCATGCAGGGACCTGCGGTCCACATATGAATGGTTTTGTCTTAGCAAAGAAAATACTCTGAGCTGGTTACTTTTGGATGACTATGGAAACAAACTACATCCAGTATGTCTGAAAGTGCCACCGCTGCCAGATACACGCAGACATGATAAAGGTGCCACCAAATGTGCTTAATGCAACAAGCTCGCCATGGTCGTTCGCCGCCTGGGGAAGGGATGTGATCGGACCAATTGAACCTGCCACATCAAACGGGCACAGGTTCATCCTAGTAGCAATTGATTATTTCACCAAGTGGGTTGAAGCAGCATCTTACAGAGCAGTGACTAAGAAAGTCGTGGAAGACTTTGTCCGCAACCGTATTGTTTGTCAATTCGGGATCCCAGAATCAATCATCACTGATAATGGTTCCAATCTCAACAGTGATTTGATGAAAGCCATGAGTAAAACCTTCAAGATCAAACGCAAGAATTCTACAGCCTACAGACCTCAGATGAACGGAGCCGTAGAAGCCGCCAATAAGAATATTAAGAAGATATTGAGGTAAATGATATAGAAGCATAAATAGTGGCACGAGAAGTTGTCATTTGCTTTATTGGGGTATTGCACCACAATCCGCACATCAACTGGGGCAACCCCCTACATGTTGGTTTATGGTACGGAAACGGTCATTCTCGCCGAAGTAGAAGTCCCTTCCTTAAGGATCATACAGGAAGCAGAACTCAATGATGCAGAGTGGGTAAAGAGTCGTTACGAGCAGCTGGCTCTTATAGATGGAAAAAAATGAACGCAGTTTTCCACGGTTAGCTTTATCAGAACAGAATGTCCAAAGCCTTCAACAAAAGAGTCAAGTCGAGATAATTTACACCGGGGTAGCTGGTGTTAAAGAAAATTTTTCCGCATCAAGATGAAGCCAAAGGGAAATTCTATTCCAACTGGCAGGGTCCGTACATGGTTCATCGGATTCTGACAAGAGGAGCTCTCATACTTGCAGAAATGGACGGAGAAGTTTGGCCAAAGCCGATCAATTCAAACGCAGTCAAGCGATACTATGTGTAACCTTTATGCTCTCCTTATATGTTGTAATTTGAACTACACCTGACCTTTTTCTCATTTAAGAGGGGATACGTAGGCAGCCCTATGGGTTCGGTCACAAGTCAATAAAATTTTCATTTTCCCCCGCAATAGGAAACTGGGGCAGAATTTTGAGAAGGACCCTCAAAATTCCAAAGTGACTTCAGCCATTCGCCGCAAGCAGCCATCAGAAGTAGCAGCCCAGTAAACTGGGGCAGAATTTTGAGGAGGACCCTCAAAATTCCGGATCAAGAAAAGTTGCAATGTCTTGAACCACGTCGCAGTCATCGGTTCATCTAGAGAAAACTATTCTTAATTATGTATTTATGTTACATTTTCTTTACTAAAATCATGCATGTTTATTTCTGAAATCATTCTGTTTAGAAACGTTACCCCAATGATACGGGCAGTATCACCAGATCAAAATCGAGCAGGTCAAGCAAATCCAGCAGGGGACATGAACTAACATTTCCCCCTTTACAACTCACAACTTTTTGTTGGATGCAGGCACTTGAGTTGCAAAATCATCAAATACGCTCACTCACAAAGTTCAGGAATACAACTCTCTGAACCGTTGCACTTACTCGCAACTACTATCCACACATAACAGTGTCCCCAATGGGCACAATATCCCCAGCAATCACGATACCACAATCCGCTATCAGCTCAGAAAACTCTATTGCCATCTGCATTTTCTGCATTGCATAAGGCTACCATTCTGCCTTCCGAGGTTAAGCTCTACCTCCATCTGCATTCTCTACATTGCTGAAAAATCGCCACTTCATCTATATCTTGCATAGCTGAAAGATCACCACTTTATTTACATTCTGCATCGGCTGAAAGATCGCCACTTCATTTACATCTTGCATCGGCTGAAATATCGCCACTTCATTTACATCTTGCATCGGCTGAAAGATCTCCACTTTATTTACATTTTGCATGGCTGAAAGATCGCCACTTCATTTACATCTTGCATCGGCTGAAAGATCGCCACTTCATCTACATCTTGCATGGCTGAAATATCGCCACTTCATTTACATCTTGCATCGGCTGAAAGATCGCCACTTCATTTACATCTTGCATGGCCGAAATATCGCCACTTTATTTACATCTTGCATCGGCTGAAAGATCGCCACTTTATTTACATCTTGCATGGCTGAAAGATTGCCACCTTCACACTTGCATGGTTGAAATATCGCCGCTTTATTTTATGTTTGCATGGCTGAAAGATCGTCACTTATTGCATTTCATGGGCTGAAAGATCGCCACCTACTGCATTCCATGGGCTGAAATATCACCAAAATTGTCCAAAGGCGTCATTGTTCGGAGGCACCATTTTCATATCCCGAGAACGTCATGCCATGGCCTGAGGACCCCTTTTATCTTTTGCGTATCATTATTCAAAGGCGTCATAGTTCGGAGGCATCATTCTCATAGCTTGAGAGCATCATTTCATGGACAACAATTCCCTTATCATACGCTTCATAGCCTAGGACGTCATGGTCTGAGGACGTTATCCTAACCGTCCAAAGACACCATTCATGGTCCGATGGGAATTTGCATCATGTTTAAATTTCTGCACAATACATTGTTTATTTGCAGGAAAACCGGTGAGCAACAGTCGTCTCAGCAGGAGCAGTCCCGCTCCAATTCCCACAAGCCCTATTAGACCTTAACCGCTCATCCCATTGCGTCCGTTCTTGAAAAACCTCCATTGGCATACCTCGCCGACGGATCCTGAACTACATATGGCCTGATTCCTATAAGACCATGGATATGTAGGCAGCTCAGGAACCAGAGCATGGTCAACCTCTTCAAACCATTTCGTTCGGTCAAAATTGGCCATCATATCTTTACCCGACAACTCTTTCATCCTTCCCGGGTAAAAAGGGGCAGCTGTTGATACCCAATTCTTCCCTATATATTTTCATATACAAAATACCTTTCAAAATAGCATGTATATACATCTATAAGTATTTCCCAAGGTCCTATTATTTTTCTCAATTTTTTAAAGGCTTTTAAAATCAATTTTATTGCCTTATTTTATCAAGAAAAATCCAATAAGTGTCCAAATTTATCAATTTTGGTGGTTCACTTATTGAATTCTCATATTTATTCTAAACTACAGCTCAGATTATTTTTGCATATTTTTACAAATTTATTTAGTATTTTTAAAGCTCAACTGCATGTAATTGCAATATTAGCCTCATTTATGATTTGATTGCATTTATATTTATAAAAATTAAGTCCAACATTTTTTAATTGATAATTATATGTTATAAATTATTTTAGTACTTTCAATTTATTTCTAGAATTTAATTTTCTATTTTTTATAAAATAAATGGGAAAATGGCTATTTAAAATCTAGCCAGATTTTATTTCAATTGTAGCCCAAATTCTACCCCAATTAAACCCAATTGAACCCCAGCTCAATTCCTAAAATTACCCTACCCACAGCCCGTCTGAATGACCCGCCCGACCCCCCTTTTAATCCAGGTCGTTGATCGAAATGATCAACGACCACATTTCTTCCTTTCCTTTTTTAATTTACCAACCCCACCAACCCTAAATCATTTTCACCTACCAAGACGCCTCTAAACCATACCCATTCTCTCAAACTCTCTCAAAACTTCTCAAATCCTAGCCACCTCCTACCATTTCCACCCTGAAAACCACCAGAATCCATGGCTTCTAAGGCTATGGAAACCCTACACCGGCCTCTTATGGCTCCCACGTGCCCGATTTCTGAAGATTCAAGGCCTGACCTTGAAGGATTGTACCCATACCTTTGTCGATTCAAGGTTCCACGGTCATCTCCGGCCTTGCTAGGGCATACCATGGTTGTTTAAGCCTGATTTTGACCGCTCCGACTCAGATCGGTGACTTTTCGAAGCCTTTCTCACTACTGGGTTCCTCTGAAACCCTAACCCTCTGAGGTTTTCTCCGATTCTTTTAGATCTGTTGTGTATCTATGCTTTCCCTAAGTTTTCAAATGATTTCTCTGGCTTTTCTCTCAAAACTACTTTTAAAATCTTTCTTTTCCGATCTAGGGTTTTTCTGAAAGAGTTTAAGTGTTTTTCTGACTTTCTCTGTCTTTCATGTGTATTTGCCTCTTCTGTGTTCTTGTATGCATCTCTTACTGTGTTTTCCTATACTATATTTTCGTATGCTTTTCTATTGTGTTCTGGTTATTTTCTTCTACCATGTTCTAGTATGTTCTCCTACTATATTTTTTCTACTGTGTTTTTACTATTTTCCTTCTACTGAGCCCTGTTTAAGTTTCTTCTAAAAGATCTTCTTAAGCATGCTTCTTCTACTGTTCTTATCAGTCTTTTCTCATAATGCTTCGAATTTGTTTCTTCACTCTGTTTGCTTTGAACCCATCTACTGTGTTTGCATGTTACTCATGAGTTATGTTGCTAAAAGAAGCATGTTGGAAGTTTCAGTTCTTTTATGAAACTTCCAAACATGTTTCGATTCAATTTCTTGCCCTCTCATCTCTGCTTTGTGGTTTGCTTGAACTAGGATTTTCTTTCAAAAAACCACTAATTCTTTCAGACTAACTTCGAGTCTCTGAACTGAGTTTGGACATCTTTGTTTTCATACAATTCTGGCCTTTTACTAAACTCTTCTACACTGGATCTTCTACTGATTTTACAATGACACCACAGTCTTTTTTTCATGCTTAACATGCTCGTATGTTCCTTATATATGATGAGTTTCCCTCTAAAATGGTTTTCAAATTTGCAATTAGTTTAAACTTTCTTTTGAATATGGCTTGATTGATTTCTTTCCATTTGTTTGCTGATTTTCTCTGCGACTCGGCCTAAGTTAAAACACTTCTTCATCTTTTCTGACTCGGTTCATTCATGCAAAATCTCAGACCCTTTTGATTTATTGCTGGTTAATTGATTTGCTTATCTTATTTGCACAAACCGTGTATTTTAAAACCTTGTCCTTAAATAACCTTTTATGTATTTACCCTTAATTGCATGCTATGCACAAAGTGCTTATTCATTTTTCTTTCCTTAAATTGTTTTTACCCGTTTGAATTTGAATCCCTTAATTAAGGGAAGTCTTATGTAGTTGATTGACAATCATTTCCTCAACTATTTTCTTACCTTATTTCTTCCTGATTTTACACTATAAAAGGCACGACCCATTTTCACAAAGAACACACTTTCACAATCCTTATGAACTCTTATTTACACATAATAGTATTCTCTCTTCTTGTCTGCACTATGACTTTTACAAGACTACTGCATTTTCTCTATTTATTTCTTTGAAAGTGGTATGTCCTAATTTAAGCTTCAGCATCATCACAATGTGTTCATTTACAGCTTTTATATCCATGTCTACTTTACTATTTCTGTAAAGTTCAATATTTAAGTTAGTATGCTCATATCTTTCTGCTTGTTTCTGCTGTGAATCCTTGCTCCATATCCCCATCACCCTTATGTGTTTTGAGTTGTGACTTAAGGCATGGCAACGTAAGTTGTTGCCCATGAATTAAGTCTGAACCACTGGGGTCTTGACCTCTAAGCAAACAGACTGGAGGGTGTACCAGCATCTTCTATTGCTAGGTATGCCCTTCATCCTGCTTTTCTTTTGCCTCTTGCAACTTCCCCATTCCCATATACCCTTATGTGTATTGATTTAAGCAACTTCCCTTTTCCCTTTTCCCTTTCCCCTTTCAGAATTCTACTTTTGCACTTGCACTCCCTCTTAATTCCTAAGTTCTGCCCCCTCTTGTGAGCCTTGCCTTGAGACCTTGAGTTTTCTCTGAACTTAGACACCTGAGGGCTGGCCCTTCCACACTGCATTATGTCTTCATCTATAATGTATTTGGGTGTAAGCACTACCCGGAGTTCTTATGAAACTCTTAGGGAACTTTGACACACCCCAAATGGGAGAAAGGCTTTGGAATATGATCTCTTGGAGTTGGTTTACTTCATACTTCAGACAGGAAGTCTGAATCAGGCTCTCCTTGGTTGTATTTTTAATTTCTAATTATTTTTCTTTACTTAATTTTGTTGGGATGTAATAAATTTGTAATGAAACTCTTGGGGATACTTAGTGAAAAGAGAGGGGTAACTATGTATGCAAAAGGGGTAGATAACCTGCCTATAGGAGTTTATGAATTTCTACATTCTCATATAAACGCCATGTCTATAGGATTTCTGCATTCTCATATTAGATAACCTGCCTATAGGAATTTTTTCACGCTCATGTCGATACCATGTCTATAATTACTCGAAATCTGAATTCTACATAAGCATGTAGAAAATGTGCCTATAGGATTTTCTGAATCTTGCATATCCATTTCTCATTAGGCAAACATGTTTATAGGTCTTAGTAACTAACTGCAATTAGATATCATGTTCATATAGTACAGTACCTAGATATCATGTTTGTAGGATTTCTGCATTTCACTATGTCTATGAAGGTGTTCTAAAATCGACAAACACATATAAAGCATGCCTATAAGAGCTTTAATCGAATCTGAATCGCCTCACTCGTTTATAAGCCTAAAATCAACAGTAATAATGCATTATCAGTTGCAGAACTGGTGATCTTTTGCTAAAAACTTGCCTTTCTTTCTTCAGTATGTAATCAATTCACTTCATTGTTTCTGGAATCAGTAGATATCATGCCTATAGGTCTTCGTCCAGCACTTAGGCAAGCCGTAGGGTGAAAGTTTATAAACTGAATTAGATTTTATATGATACAACCAGTAGGCAAGTCTGATTCGGGCTTCTTATCTGAACTATATAATAAATCAGTCTGCCTCGACCCTTTAAGTTTTAATCAGACCCTAAACAGTACATGCAAGTCATGCTACATTATGTGCTTTCTTTATTTTAAAGGAGGTCTATTTGAGCCCTTGTATTTTTTTATATGTTTCCCCAAACTTGCTATATGTGTTTTGTTTGTCGCCTTAGTATTTTACCTTTTGAAACCACAAATAAGCCCAATACCTCCTCCCTCTAAGATTAGTAGTCCCAAGTGCCTCTAGGGCTAATAGCATTGGGGCGGGTAATAGCATGCAATAAGTAAACGAGACCATTCCACGCTTTAATACCTTAACAGGGTGGGAAAGGGTAGATATGGATATGATGACCATGCGATAACATCACGTGTAGCCCCTCGCTAAGGAGTGACTACCGGATGTTGTGTGAGGTGATCCATATTATTAATAAATCTAGAACCCCTCCCCCCCCCCCCCTTTCTCTTTGTTTTCTTTGTTTCTTTTAAATCTTTTTTAACCATTTCTTTTAACAAAATCAACTCTTTTTAGTTCTTTTTTCTTAATTTTATTTATTTGTAACCATTACGTGAAAATCCCCTCTTATTTGAGGTTTTATTTGCCTACATGCTATTTGCACCTAAATTCACAACAATAGTCTGGTCGGGAACCACACTAGTGGATCCTGAGGGATGCCTAACACCTTCCCCTTGGGATAATTTCAAGCCCTTACCCAATCCCTGGTTACTCAAAACAAACCTTTTTAGTGTCCTAATATACTTTAATCATTAGGTGGCGACTCTTCTATGCAAACCCAATTCCCAAAAGGAACGAATTGTCCTCCCAAATATCATAAACCCGATTTCGCGAGAAAAAGGGGACGCGACAGAGACATACCAATCAGAGTCTTGTAAGCAGTCCTATAAACCCATAGAGCATCATCCAGCTTCTTTGACCAATCGATCCGTCTTTGACAATATACTCTTGATTTCCCTGTTTGAGACTTCAACTTCGCCACTTGCTTGAGGATGATAGGGAGCAGAAATTTTGTGGTTGACACCATACTTTGCAAGCAAAGTATCAAAAACTCTATTGCAAAAATGAGACCCCCTATCACTTATGATTGCACGAGGAGTGACAAACCTTGTAAAAATGCTCTTCTTGAGAAATGCAACAACACTCCAGGCCTCATTGTTGGGTAAAGCCATGGCTTCAACCCACTTTTAAACATAGTCCACCGCCACAAGAATGTATCTGTTCCCACACGAGCTAACAAACGGGCCCATAAAATCAATGCCTCATACATAAAAATATCAACCTTAAGAATGGTATTGAGAGGCATCTCATCTTTCTTCAAAATTCCGCCCGCTCTTTGACATTCGTCACACCTCTTCACAAGTTCACTTGCATCTTTGTACAAAGTTGGCCAATAAAACCCACAACTAAGAACTTTGGAAGCCATCCTCGCCCCTCCATGATGGACACCATAGGGAGAGGAATGGCAAGCCTCCAAGATACTTAATTGCTCTTCTTTCGGGACACACCTTCGGATCACACCATCCGTGAAAATCTTGAGCAAGTATGGCTCATCCCAATAGAAATCAAACTATCCCATTTGAGCTTCTTCCTTTGGTTAGAAGAGAGCTCACAGGGGATTGTATCAGTCACAAGGAAATTAGCAACGTCCGCAAACAATGGCATACCATTCACCGACACCGAAAGAAGTTGTTCGTCGGGAAATGAGTCATTGATTTCTAGGCTATCACGAGGCCTCCCCTCCTCCTCCAAGCGGGACAGGTGGTCCGCCACTTGGTTTTCACTACCCTTTAGGTCCACAATCTCCAAATCAAACTCTTTAAGTAACATGACCCATCGCATCAGTCTAGCTTTGGAATCCTTCTTCGTCATCAAGTACTGGAGTGCAACATGATCGGTATGGACTATGACCTTGGCACCCATAAGATACGGCTGAAATTTCTCCATTGCAAACATAATAGCCAAAACTTTTTTCTCGGTCACCGTGTAGTTCACTTGAGCATTATTCATTGTCTTGCTCACATAGTACACCGGATGAAATATTTTGTTCACTCTTTGACCTAAAACCGCCCCAACCGCAACATCGCTCGCATCACATATGAGCTCAAAGGGCAAGCTCCAATTAGGTGTGGTAATGATAGGAGTGGTGGTCAACTTATGCTTGAGAAGTTCAAAGGCTTGCATACATCTCTCATCAAACACAAACTTGGCATCCTTTTCCAATAGCTTGCACAAGGGGTTCACTACCTTCGAAAAGTCTTTGATAAATCTCCGGTACAACCCCGCATGCCCAAGAAAACTTCTAACTCCCTTGACAGAGGTAGGGGAGGAAGCCTTGAAATCACATCAATTTTTGCTTTATCTACCTCAATACCGTGCTTTGATATTTTATTCCTAAGAACTATGCTTTCTTCCATCATGAAGTGGCATTTCTCCCAATTAAGAACAAGATTGGTTTCTTCACAACGGGCCAAAACTCTATCAAGATTTTTCAAACACTCATCAAAAGAATCACCCACAACACTGAAGTCGTCCATGAACACCTCCAGAATATCTTCCACCATATCGGTGAAAATGGCTATCATACACCGCTGAAACGTATCCGGTGCATTACACAACCTAAAAGGCATCCGAGAAAAAAGCAAAGGTGACATATGGACAAGTGAATGTGGTCTTCTCCTGATATTCCGGAGCAATCAAGATTTGGTTGTACCCAGAATACCCATCCAAGAAACAGTAGAAGGTCTAACATCTGGTCAAGAAAAGGCAATGCAAAGTGATCCTTGTGGTCACTTTATTCAACTTGCGGTAGTCCATGCAAACCCTCCAACTGGTGACGGTTCTAGTAGGAATCATCTCATTTTGTGAATTTACAACCATGTCATGCCACCCTTTTTCGGGACACATTGTACCGGCGAAGTCCAAGAGCTATCAGAGATGGGGTACACAACCCCGGTATCCAACCACTTGATCACCTCCTTTTTCACAACTTCTTGCATTGCCTCGTTCAACATCCTTTGATGTTCCAAGGAGGGCTTTGCATCATCTTCCAGAATAATCTTGTGCATACAGAATGCGAGCATTATCTCACAGATATCAGCTAGAGTCCATCCAATTGCCTTTTTCCGCTTTTGAAGCACCGCCAATGTGGCATCAACCTGCATGTTAGTAAGACAAGAGGAAAGAATAACTGGCAAAGTAGAACTAGGGCCTAAGAACTCATACCTGAGGTGTGGAGGCAACAGCTTCAACTCTAACACCGGAGGCTCCTCAATTGAAGGTTTCGTTGGTGGAGTCTTCCGATTCTCAAGGTCTAAAGATAGTTTTCTAGGCTCATAAGAGTAAGAGCCCATCCCATGTAAAGCATTCACACACTCCACTCGGCCCTCATCATTATTGACATCAAGATTCAACAATACGACCTCTAAATGGTCCTCCACATTGATCATTGTACTGGTATCATCAACTATTACTGCCATGACAAGGTCCACAAAAGAGCACACCTCGGAACTATTGGGCTGCTTCATTGACTTGCACACATGAAAGACCACTTTTTCATCACCCACCTAGAAGGTGAGTTCCCTTGCTTCCACATCAACTAAAGCCTTCCCAGTAGCAAGAAAAGGTCTCCCCAATATGATTGGAACTTCATAATCCACCTTACAATTCAAGATCACAAAGTCATCTAGCAAGATAAATTTGTCCACCCGGATAAGCACATTATCAATAATACCCAATGGTCTCTTCATCGTTCTATCCGCCATTTGCAATCTCATGGAAGTCAGCCTCGGTTGCCCAATACCCAAAGTCTTGAAAACTGAGTAGGCCATCAAGTTGATACTTGCCCCCAAATCACATAGAGTCTTAGCAAAGTCTGCACTTCTAATGGTACAAGGAATGGTAAAAGCACCGGGATCTTCAAGCTTCGGGGCAATTGAATGTACTATTGCACTAACTTGGTGGGTCATCTTTATAGTTTCACAATCCATGGATTGTTTCTTTATCACCAAGTCCTTCATGAATTTAGCATAGCCCGACATTTGTTCAAGAGCCTCCACCAAAAGCACATTAATGGATAAGCTCTTCATTATATCAATGAACTTTTTAAACTGATTCTTATTTTTTTGCTTCATAAACCTTTGAGGATAAGGTGGAGGTGGCCTTGGCAAATGAGCCTTGGCTTTAGGCACAACCAGCTCCGGCATGTCTATTACGTGTTCCCTAGACGGGTTCACGTCATTTTGGGTTTCCACCTCGGCATCTTGAATATCAATCCTCACTTATTCATTTACATTCTCATCAATCACATTTTCAACCACCAAAGGAACTTCATCTTCTTGAAACTCAACTTCATCACTCAAAATTTTCTTTTGTTTGGAGGCATTCACATCACCGTCTCCTCCACTCCCTGTAGTTACCACCATAACATAATTGTTCCCACCCTTTGGGTTTACTACCGTATCACTTGGTAAAGCACCCTTAGGGCGAGTATTGGCCTAATTGAAGGACTGTGAGATTTGGCCTAATTGAACCTCCAAATTTCTAATTGAAGTATTATAGGAAGACAACTGAGCATCGGAATCCGCACTCTTTTTCATCATCTGTTCGAACATCAATTCAATTATCCCTATGTTATTGTTGGAATAACTAGGGCCTTGGGATGAAAATGGGGGCGAATTATTCGGTTTTTGGTACATTGGGGGTCTTTCAAAGCCTTGCACCTGGTTTCCTTGGTTGCCATTGTTCCACCCACCTTGATTGTTGTTACCACCCCAGTTATTGTTGTTCCCATTCCAATTAACCTGATTGTTCTGATTATGGTTGTTGTTCCCCCAATTACCATTGCCTTGTTGTTGTTGATTGCCCCAACTGCCTTGGGGCCTGGAAGAATTACCCCTTTGGCCTTGATAATTGTTCACGTATTGCACCTCTTCATTCTTCCCAACATAACTATCATCTTGGAATCCACCACAATCATTGTCAAATTGCTCTGAATTCCCTTGGTTGACCTCTTTGTCTTCTTTTGTTGACTAGCATGTTGACACCCTCCATAGCATTTACTTGGCAAGGATTTTGAACTTGTTGCAACTGTGACTTTGCTAGTTGGTTCATTGTAGTTGTCAACTCAGCTATAGCCTGCCCATGATCATGTAACTCCTTGTGCAAATTAGTGACCGTAGGGTCACCCTGGGGCATATTGGCTCTACTTTGCCAAGCAGAAAAAGTGTCAGCCATCTCGTTAAGAATGTCACAAGCATCATCGTAAGACAGTTTCATGAAGTTTCCCTCAACAAGTTGGTTCACTATGCATTGTTTTGTTGTGTTAATGCTCCGGTAGAAAATTGGTTGGATCATCGCCTCAATCATATCATTGTTGGGGAATTCCTTTACCATTGTTCTATAGCGCTTCCAAATCTCATGCAAAGGTTCAGTGGGCTCCTGCTTGAAAGCTAAGATCTCATCTCTCAATGCTGTCATATGCCTCGGTGAAAAACAAAATTGCAATGAACTTGTCCGCCAACTCATCCCAATTAGTGATGGAATGATTGGGAAGTCGCTCAAGCAAATCCAATGCCTTCCCTCTAAGTGAGAATGGGAAGAGTCTCAACTGAAGTGCATCCTCGGACACATTAGTTTGCTTGCTCCCCCAACAGGTATCCACGAATCCCTTGAGATGTTTGTAAGCATTTTGATTGGCAGCGCCCGTGAAATACCCACGCTGGTCTAGCAATGTCAGTATCACATTGGTAATTTGAAAATTGCCCACCCAAATCCGGGGCGGGACAATTGCACTTGCATAGCCTTGGTTTGGAAGAACTCGAGTAGCCACTCTTGGAGGTGGCGGGGGAGGGTCTGGAATATTATCATTGGCATAGAGGCCTCTCCTTTGTCCTTGAGGAACAATAGGGACCTCATCTTCAACATTTTCATCTACTTCCTCCCCCGGCGGAAGATCTCCAAGAGGTGCATTGTTTAAGTTTGCTGCCCTTTTGTACCTGAAGTTGTGACACACACAAATTAGTAACGGAAAAGGAAAGAAGAACAATACAAAAAACTATTTAGATAGATAGCCAAAACCGTTAGCTCCCCAGCAATGGTGCCAAAAAGTGATCGAAGCCAATCCTGTACTACTATTGAGTAGCAAGAGAGATCGAAGCAGCTTTTACCCGAGAAAGTCGGGATAGATTTCCACAGGGAGCTAGGTATTGGAGTTGAGTTTCTATCTAAAGTGGAGTTGTGTATTTGTTCCTAATTGCACTTCTGAATGTTTTTGGTTTTGATATTAATTTTAATTTTATAATACTACAATGCTAAATTAGGCTAAGTAAAGCTAAGATTAAACTATTGAGAGTTGATCAAATAGATAAAAGGCACTAGGGTAGTGACTTTCTCCTAGGTGGTTAATTAACGGATTCTTGAGTCTAAGGCTAGATTGTCACATTTGGGGAGTATGATATAACCATTGCACGATTCTACTCACTCTATACCTCTCGGTAGTTCGAGTGATTTTGCCCGAATTGACTTTCTTAAGACCAATTGGGTATGCAAATTTGTACAAGCAATTGAGGTTCAAGTCGGGTATTTCTATCTCTAGGTTTAACCCTTTAATTGGGGCTATCAATCTCTTGAATACGCCCCAATTCCTTGTTGGACTAATTTCATGGACTTAGGCTCTCTTTCTCAAGAAGAGCCAAAGTCTACTAGGCATAAACTAGTGTTTGCAACCACTAATTCAACATTAAAACCCTAAATTGGTCCATATATCAAACACCCATAGACAATCATGCATCAAAACACAAGACCCATCAATTACCCACACTAGGGTTGAGCCACAACCCTAGCTAATAGGTCTAGCTACTCATAATTATAGAAGAAAACAAAGAAATAAATGAAGAAAAGCCCATAATAATTAATTACTAAATAAAACTTGAAGATTCAATGTTGAAACTAAGCTAAAATTACTCAAAATAGTAAAAGAGAAGAAGTCACGAGCGCAGCTCTGTCCCAAAATCTATCTGATGACCTAAAAATGGGAAAAGAAACTATATATACTAGGCTAAAAATTCTGGACAAAAATACCCCTGTGGGGCTAGTGCGGACCGCACAAAATCGAGTGCGGCCGCACTAAGGCTCTTAAATTGATTAATCTGCTCTCTGAACTTGGACTTTGCGGACCGCACAAATTCGAGTGTGGTCGCAGTGGCTTCTATTACGATCCGCACAAAATGGACTACGGACCGCATTGGGCTGCATCCTCCAATCTAGCAACTCTCTGATCTTGGGCAATACGGACCGCACAAAATCGAGTGCGGCTGTAATGAAAACAATGCGGACCACACAAAACCCTTTGCGGCCGTATTGCCTGGTGGCCTGAAAAACATACTCTCTGAACTTCATCTTTACGGACCGCACAAAATGGTGTGCGGTCGCACTGGCCCTATTTAACTTAGCTTGGTCTTGTCTTGGTACTTGTGCAAGTTTCACTCCTTTTTGAGCTGGTTTTTGACACCTTGTCACCTTGTTGATTAAACCTGCAATCATGCACAACTTGTGAGCCTTTGGGACTATTTTGTACACATTTCTAATCAAAACATAAGCAAGAAGGAGTGTAAAATGTATCATAATCCCTAGTTATCAACGACCGGACTGGTTTTGGGGTTGTGACAAGTTGGTATCATAGCCTAGGTTACATAGGTCTCACGAGTCATGATCAGGTTTAGTAGAGTCTCGCGGATCGGTACGGAGATGTTTGTACTTATCTTTGAGAGGCTGCAGAACCTTTAGGAAATCCCACATTTTTGAATTCTTATCGTGAGACATTGATTCAACTTGAAATGTAACTTTTTGAATTCCTTCCGTGCATTCGTGTGCACACATGAGTGCTCGGTCAGCTGTGCGTCGACGACTTGTGATTCCCTGAATGAGGGGTAAAATGTGATTTCTGTGTGTTGATGTTGGTCCAGTCTGGAGGACTTGGGGTCGAGCTTTGCCTGTAGCTTGAGCGCTGAGGTGTTAATTGTGTGAGCGCGTGCTTTTGGATTTATATGTTTGGTAGTGTCCTTATTAGTGGAAGTGATGGATGGATGGCTACGTGATTAGTATGGTGTGACTGCAAGATGTGTTCATATTATTTGGATGTGACGAGAAAGGTCTGCTTGAGGGTAGAAAAAACTATTTGGTGCTTGATTTCCATCTTGATTTGATGTATAGACCCGAGTTAGGGGTGTGTTGAATGATCTTTACATGTTATTTAGTTGGGGAGGGAGGTAGATTTTATGTCGTGATATGAGTTCAGACTTAGGAAGAATTAAGTGACTGCATGATGTTCATGACGGTAGAAGGGTATAAAGATAAGTTAGTCTGAGGTAAAGCAGGTGGGTTATCTCCTGCAGAGTGTTTTGAAGTTTGTGTAATCCCTATATTGTTTATTGGAAGTCCTCTTTTACCAGTGAATTTTATGTGCTGCAGTTTGAGTTTGGATCACGTATGAGAGTTTTCTTGACTGTTACGAGGGTCAATGCGGGATTTGCAAATGATTTGAAGTACTAGATGGCTTGTGTTGCATGAGCTTATGAAGGATTTAGTTAAATCTCACTATGGTATTATGGCAGTAATAGAATATGGGCACTGTGTGTTTTTGTGCGTTTTGACCTATGGCTTTGAGCTAAGTGGGGGAGTCTGCTATTGATAAGTTGATTGCGTGGCTAAGTATCGTATCAGTTTCAATTCGAGGTATACTAGCGAATCAGTTGTGGCTTACAATGGTTAAGATCAAGGATGACTTGAGTAAAGGAAATTTTGGATAAGGGTTGTGTTATGCTTTATGGGTATATGAGAAACATTGGATGAATTAGTTGTTATTGTAAGGGATGTAAGGGGTATGGAGTAGGATATCACTCGGCTACTTAGAAGGATGGGTTACTTCCTTAGGTCTTGCCGTACTAATGGGCCACAGGTCGTTCGGTTCGTTTGATTAGTTTAGTTGAAACATGAGTAGAGTGGATGACTCCCGAGAATGGTTTTAATGGATTCAAGACTTATATGTAATAATTCGAGATCTTCAGGATGTGTATTTGGCTAGAAACAGAGGTTTACATTGGAGGGTGTCAAGATTTGTGGAATTTCTATATCATTAAGGATTCTACACATCAGTATTAAGAAGGTGAAGGTAACGACTTTAGATTTGTAGGAAGTTTCTTCAGGTTAAATATTTTGAATGTGGTGCTTTTGGGGATATTTAAGAGAGTATTCAGTGGCTTATGAGCCTTAGACGGTGTGGTTTATGCTTGGGTCTCGTGTGGTGAGTCTGGATTGAGGATTACAGTATTATGGCGAGGAGAAGTATCAATTCGAAGGTAATTCTGAAGGAACTTGAATAAATAGGATATCTTGGTAGTAGGTCGGATCGGCATGGTAAGGGATATGATTAGTTCTTTGGGTGCTTATGAGGTAATGAGTTCTACAAGTGTTTCGTGGCAATGCTCTTGGGTTTTTGGTGACACGCGTAGCTTGGTTGAGTTAGAAGGATTCAATCCTGACGGTTTGGTTTTGTGCAAATGGAATTCGAAGAGTTCTTGATGGTTTCTACCACGGTTAGAGATATATATTTTCTACCGGTGTGAGGAGCATGTGATGTATAATGATTTTCTTCTAGATTGGATCAAATAGAAAGTTCTTGGCTAGTGGAGTACGTAGTTGCTTGTGGTTCGGAATGGATTATGAAGTACTCATATTTATCATAGGATGGCATGGTATATGCGGTATGTTGTGTAGGGCTGAGATTTGTATGGGTAAGGTCACAGTTCAGTTCTGAAAGGAAGGTCATAAATTCTTGGGTAGCGCGGGCAGTTTCAGATGACTAGGTAAATGATATTACGAATTGGTGCAGCTTGATTAGGGTAGACATTTTAGAAAGGGCAATATGTTTGAGCTAAGGGTACTTTATTGGTATTATGTCACTCTCTTGTTGGATTAATGACTGGTATTCAAGTTTACTTGGTGGCACAATAGGAGTTGAGATTGGATGGGGGTGATTTGTGTGCTTCATGGGTTTGGAGACTGGGAATTCTAATAAACATGTTATTTCGTGGTGGTGGACTGTGAAGATATGGGAAAAGCTAGTCAAATGATAGTATGTGCCATGATTTAGTCATTGTGAACTTTCGGAGAGTTATTTATCTATTGTGGGTGACCAGAGTTGATTTGGGGTTCATTGGAAGGTCAATATGAAGGTGTTCTGCACCAAGTCGGATATATTGACTCCATACTACTATTGTTGATGAAGGTGCCATTTGGTTGTTAATAAGCTTATTCGTGTCCCGAGATTTGTTGTGAGTTACTCTTGTATGCTACGCGGGATTGTGATTCGTTGATTTTATGCACCAATGATATGGTTCTATTTGGATTTATAGCGGAATTTGAGTGAGATGGGTATTTGGGTGTTGTGTGACTGATTGCGCATTGGATATGTTCTTTCGGGCTAGTATAACATTGCGTCATTTACTTCTCCGTGGTTATGGTGATTTACTTTGGGTACTAGACCTCAAATTGTGCGTGGTAGTTGATTTTGAGCATGGTGACTTGAGGTGTTTCATGTGGACCAGTGTTTGGATAGGGTCACACATTGCAGCAAAGTTATGTGGAGGTATGATCCTTTGGGTTAGATTCATGTGTTCTGGTTCTACGGTGTATGATGGGGTCTTAGCATCGTGTTATGGTGGTACTAGTGAGCTTGCGGTACAGCTCTCTCATTTGAGTCACCTTTCCATGATTTGAGTACATTTGGATTGTTGCTTACTGGTACGTGGGTCGCACAAGTTGTGGATTTAGATCGTATCGATATGTCATGTCACTAGAGTAGTCGTGTTGGATGATATGAGGTTATTTGGATCTAGAATGAATACTATTGGATTCGATTTCAGCATATTGGAAGGATAATAGCGGGATTCGGCTTAGAAGAGGCTCCATGACTGGTTGATCATGACTGGTTGATCTGAGGAATGGTTATGATTTTTAGCGTATTTCATTCATCATTGGCAGTATACGAAAGTGTTGGAATGAGGCTTTGGTTTGATAAGAGGCTTATTACCGGAATTGGGTTGTTTGGGCAGTTGTTGTGATTAGAAGTTATCGCTTTGAGTGTTTGAGTTGTGTGATATATCATGTGATTTCCATCTTGAATTGTGGTTATGGCTTGATACAACGTGTTCAGACTTATTCAGTGCGTAGATGTGAGATTCTGATCATACAAATAATTTCAGAAGTAGAAATTTGGTTCTAAGGTTTATGGGCTAGGTTGAATTGTGAAAGTTTAGTTATATTGTGCTATTGGACCTATATAAGATAGGGTGACGTGGGATCACCCCCGGGTATGGGCATAGTGGGGATACATGGCGATTTGATGGCTTTTGGAACAACTCTAGGCATGTTCGAGGACGAACGTATGTTTAAGTGGGGGAGGATGTAACGACCCGATTGGTTGTTTTGAGCATTTGCACTTCGCTCGTCAGTTCTCGGGCATGAGTAGCTCTGCATGATTATTATGACTTATGTAAATCATCGGTTTTGGTTTTCAGGTTAATCGGAATAGATATGGAAGAGTGATTCTCAACTTGAAGCTTTAAATTTGAAAGGTTTGACCAAGTTTTGACTTTTTAGTATTCAATCTCGAATTTGGATTTTCATGATTCGATTAGCTCCGTTAGATGATTTTGGACTTGGGAGCACGTCCGGAATGTGATTTGGAGGTCCGCGGTAGATTTAGGCTTGAATTGGCGAAAATAGAAATTTGGCGTTTCTCGATCGGTAGTGGAAATTTTGATATCGGGGTCGGAATGAAGTTCAGGAAATTGGAGTAGGCCCGTAGTGTCATTCGTGATGTGTGTGCAAATTTCAGGTCATTTGGACGAGGTTTGATAGGTTTCGGCATCGTTTGCGGAATTCAGAATATTAGAAGTTCTTAGGCTTGAATCCGAGGGTGATTTGGTGTTTTGATGTTGTTTGGAGTATTCTAAAGATTTGAATAAGTTTGAATTGTGGTATGTGACTTGTTGGTATTTTTGGTTGAGGGCCCGAGGGCCTCGAGATATATTCAAATGATTAGCGGAAGAGTTGGAAAAATGGCTTGAGCAGCTGAAGTTGCTGCTTCTGTTATATCCGCACTTGGGAATTGGTAATCGCAGGTGCGAGGTCCGCAGAAGCGGAGAAGGATCGCAGGAGCGGAAGTTGGACCGTATCTACGAGCCCGCAGGTACGAGGCTTGGGGCGCAGGTGCGAAAGCTGGAGATTTAAGTGAAATGCGCAGATGCGGCGATTGGACCGCAGGTGCGATCCCGCAGGTGCGTGAATTTGGCCGCAGATGCGGGAAGTGCTGGGCAGGATGTATAAACAGGCCCCTTCGCGAATTTTGGTCATTTTTCACCATTTTTCATCCAGATTTGAAGCTTTTGGGAGCAATTTGAAGAGGGATTCAAGGGGGTTTTCACTGAGGTGAGTAATTTGAGCCCTAATATTCATGATTTTGGTAGTTTTTTGTGGTTTAATCATGTAATTAGTGATGATTAAGGGTGAAATGAGGGGATAGTGCTTGGGATTTTTGGAGAGTTTTGATTGAGGATTTGAGGGGTCAAATGGAGGCAGATTTTGATGAATCTTGTATGTATGGACTCGTGAGTGGAAGGAGTTTCTAGTTTAGTGATTTTTGTCAGATTCCAAGACGTGATCCCGGGGGCCGGGTTTAAGTGAATTTCGGGATTTTGGTTTGAATTGATAGTTTTTCGTTTGGAATTAAGTCCTTGGCCTATATTGTGTTGCATTGCTTTTGGTTAGATTTGGGATGTTTGGTGGCCGATTCCAGAGGCATAGCGGAGTAGGATTTGGCTTGGTTTGAGGTAATTAACGCTTCAGAACTTGGTTCTGAGGGTTCGAAACCCTGAACTATGTGTTATATGACTAAAGATTGAGGTGACGCAAAAGTCAAATGTCGGGCGTGTGGGCGCGCACCGTGAGGATTGTGGCCTATTTCATTCCATGGCACCGCTTAGTAATTCTTTCTTGTTGATATCTATGTTGTGATTATGTGATTAAGGAAATGAACTATAAAACATGTTAATTATCATGTTAGGGCTTCACGTCGATACTGTTGAGACTCGAGTGGTTGTTTCTTGCTGTCATCTCATTAGTTTCATTTATATTCTGTACTTAGTCATGTTCATGCATATCATGTCATGTCTCATTCTTAGTTTTTATTATCTGGCACATCATATCATTGTTTCGGGCTAGTTTCATGGCATTATGAGCCTGTGTATGTGAGACTGGAGAGTGATGACTGAGTGAGGCCGAGAGACTGATTTGGAGTGACAGTTATGGGATCGAGCTGCACACCGTAGCAGATTATTGATAATGCCTTCGTTGGCTTGTTATAGAGCTTGGGTTGAAAGGAGCCCCTCCGGAGTCTACGCACCCCCAGTGAGCGTAGATGATATTTTTTAGGGATGGATTTCCTTGGACATGGATTTTTCCGAAGTATTGATACCTGGAGATGGATTTCTCCCCAGGGTTGGAATGCCCTTTACCTCGGTACTGAGTGACTTATAGTCAATGATGAGTATGAACCAGGATGGATTTTCCTGGGACGGATGGCCATATGCAGTACCAAGTGGTTGAGTGTGTTCATATATATTGTAAGCACGTGATTTTTTCCCTTTGAGAGAATTACTCCCAAAAAAATCCAAAATAAAACAATTTTCCTTTGTGTGCAATTTTAGAATTTTTGTGGCATTTTTGATAATTATTTGTATTTCTGTCTGTTCGTGTTTATTGGTTAAATTAATAAAAAATTATAAAAATATGTCGCATTTGCATTTAGTATTTATTTAAGTTTGTTTTACAAAATCATAAAAATAATGTATGTTGCATTTTTAGCATTTAACGTCTAAATTATGTGATTTTTATAGTTAATTGCTATTTAAATGTGCGATAATTGTTATTTGGACAGATTTTTGAAGTTATAACAGATTTTGAATCAGGGCAGTAACAGTAGTTTTAGGGGTAATACGGGAATTAACCAATTACAGATTATTTAATTATGGTGGGGGACAAGACGTAATGATAAAAGCAAAAAGGAAAAGGTGGATAATGATGTCTTCTTTTCAAAAAGAGGGAACATGGGGCCCACTTTGACTACTTTTCAAAAAGAGGGAACACAGGGGGCCCACGTTGACTACTTTTACTAAAGTAAAAGTATGGGTAATAATAAAAGTTAAAGGGGAAAGAGGTAAAAGGGGGTCTTGCTTTGTATATAAGGGGGGATAAGGGGATAGAATTTGGGAGGGATAGGAATTGGAGAAATTTCAAAACTAAAGGGGAGGAGATTTTGGAAGAATTTTGAGAGATAGAAATTGGAGAAATTTCAAAACTAAAGGAGAGAACAAAAACTGAAAAAAAAAATCTTCTACTTTCCTTCATTGTTTAAAATCAGCATTAATTGTTGTTGTTTCATCAAAGCTTGAAGCTTCTTTTTTGGGATTACTACTCCACCGGTTTGCAAACTCTGTTACTGGTTTTGCGGTGTTGCTGAACATGTTGTTGCTGTGTTATTATTGCTACTGACTTCTCCTTCTTTTGTTCTTGTACTGCCATTTCCAGGTACATATTTGTACACTCTCGGCTTGAAGCGAAAATGAAATATTAATCAGGCTTTGTTCCTGTTGAATTCCTCCTGTTTAGATTTGTGTTTGAATATTAATTTTCCTTTCTTTGTATAAAAATGTAGTGGATTGATTAATGAGTAATGAGGTTGCATATGTATAACTTCTTCATCTAATAATGTTACTTTAAATTAATCGAAGAATAGTTAATCTGTTTTGATATTATGGTGTGTCAATCTCATGTTCTAGTATATTTGAATAATAGAATATAGAATGAAAGCGGTTTTTCTTTGTACAAACTCAATCACAATTTTCTATTCGCATTAGCCGTAAACTAATAACTAATAAGTTACGTTTTCCAGCATGTAATTAATTAAGAGATTTTCTTTTATTTTAGAGACGAACTTAATAGAAAAAATGTAGTCACTGTAGGTTTATCCTTTTAAATAAAAATGAGACGAGCCTCGCCAAATAAAATGCACAGATTGCGGGGCCCTCACAAAATGTATGTGTTAATTACTTAGAACTCGGGATAGGCCGCTTAACGAACTCCACGGCCTTACCCAAAATAATAATACACTAATCGCTTTAGGCGCGAATTTCAATAAATCTTACCTTCTTAAACTCGGGTGCACATTTATGTGACCCAAATCCAAATCTCAACGGAGTCGAAATGTGGCTCTAATCACGGGTACATTGATTGTGACGTGGTTCGAGATGCTTGTCCACGACGTTGCAAATTCCTTTAAAAAATAAGAATGAGATGAGCCTCGCCGAATAAAAATACAAAATTGCGGGGCCCTCAGTAAATATTTGCTTTAAAATTGCTTAGACTTGGGATGGACCGTTTAGCAAAATCCCACGGCCCTACCCAAAGTAGATGATACGCTAGTCGCTTTAGGCGCGTCTTTAATAATTTAATTTTCTTAAACTCGGGTGCACATTTATGTGACCCAAATCCAAATCTCAACGGAGTCAAAGTGTGTCGACGACCACGGGTACATTGATTGTGACGCGGTTTGAGATACATTTTCACAACGTTGCAATTTCCTGTAAAAAAATAATAATAATTAAGAAAGAGGTAAAAAGTTAAAATTTGTACATAAGTTCAATATGTATTAAATCAGATAATCAAGCCGAATATGACAGTTGAGCGACCGTGCTAGAACCACGGAACTCGGGAATGCCTAACACCTTCTCCCGGGTTAACAGAATTCCTTATCCGGATTTCTAGCACGCAGACTGTAATATGCAGTCATTCTTTTCCTCGATTCGGGATTAAAATTGGTGACTTGGGACACCCTAAAATCTCCCAAGTGGCGACTCTAAAATGAATAAACAAATCCCGTTTCGATTGTCCTTTAATTGGAAAAAAACTCCTTGTACCCTCGCGGGGGCGGAAAAAGGAGGTGTGACAGCTCTGGCGACTCTGCTGGGGAAATTAACCCAGAACCACTGGTTCAGGGTTAGAAATTCGAGCTTAGATAAATTGTTATATTTGGCTTTATCTGATTTTTACATGTTTGAGCCTAATGTGCTAAATGTTGCTTTTACCGTTTTGATATTATTTGACTGTATATATAAACTGTGCCGAACCCTTCTCTCTTCACCTTCGGGGATGTGCTTACTGGTTGAGACTCCCTATTCTGTTAGTGTCATACCCTGAAATAAAAAGAGGCTCGGACAAGTTACGAAGCCGGATGGCCTTTTGGTTCCCGGTATGTTGCCCCCTCCTCGACTTGAGTTGTCTGCTCGGGTACACAGTCTAGAACACCGACTCAGATTTTGAACATAGAATAACATGACTTCATGCCGGATCCCTAGTAGGAACGATTATTTGCATCATGTTGCATTTGGCTTAGGGGACTCAACACAGGGGTTGGGTCCGTCTAGGACTAGCAACCTGAAATGAAAAAGACCATCTTGATGCATCTTATGTGCTACATGTTGCATTCCTTCAAGGGTAAAAGGGTCATTTGGCGGACCAATGATAATTGAGAGTGAATGAAAAGGAAAAAAGAAAAAAGAGAGGGTGAAGTGCGAAGATAAAGCAAATAGGGCCCGGTTATGTTTTGTTACATTTTTATTTAAAAAAAATGAATTCAAAAAAAAGATTCTTTGCACTTTTTATCATTTTTGAAAAATCAAAAATAAAAAAAAAAAAGAAAAAGAAAATCCAAAAGATTTTACATGTTTCATCACCTTTTAAGAAAAATCAAAAGAAAAAAAAATATGTTTTCTCTGAATTAGTTATTTTTTATTCTCACCCGTATCCAATCTGCCCAAACTACGTGGGTTTGATTCTCACCGGATGTGAGATACGTAGGCAACCTTCATCGGGTCCAACCCCACCTTTTGCTAAATAGCCAAAAACAAATAAATAATAAAAAAAAACATGTCAAAATTTTGATTCTGTGATAAATCATTCGGGTGATGCTGTTTTGTCAAAAATAGTCGAATGTTCCCGAAAGGGACGCCAGATGGATGACTTTGCATAAACAGCCACTTGTCGGGTCATGTTTAAGATTTGGTCTAGTGGACCCCCACAACCTTAAAAATCTTCGTCCCCGAGGCGTTGAAAGGTCATGTTTGCAATGTTGAGTTTTCTATTAAAAAATGATAAAAAGAGTCATAAATAAGTCGGGTGATGCTGTTTTTGTCAAAACTAGCCGAATATTCCCGAAAGGGACACCGGAAGGCTGACTTTGTATAAACAGCCACCTTGGGTCATTTTTTAGGGATTTTGGTCCAGTTGACCCACACAGCCTTAAAAACCTTCGTCCCCGAGGCGCTGAAGGGCCGTGTTTGCAACACCACATTTTCATTGTAATTTGAAAAAAAAGTCAGCGGTCAGGTGAACACCGTCTGGATTTTTTGTCAAAAATAAGTCAAGCCAGCCTCGGCCGCATCTTAAACCGTTCTTGCCGAAATAACCTTAGAGTATCTCTCAGTTGTCGAAAGGTTATTTTCGTAAAAGAACGGACAAGTTTGTAAAGTGTCATAAAATAATCCTCCCCAGCCTCAAAATTCATGTGGAATTTGGAAGGGGCCACGTTTGCAAAAATAACCGTTTGGTTGCCTTTGTCAAACGGGGAAAGAAACTGGCCGTTTGTAAATCTTTTGATTAGAATATGTAGGTTATTTGATTTTCGAGTTTGTAGGTCATCTTCAAACCTTTGAAACCCAGTTTGTTTTAATATGAAAATTGAAAAAATGTTTATCTTTTATTGGTCCGAACTACGCAAGGTCTGATTCATGCGGGGTCATGATACGTAGGCAATCTCCATAAGATTCGACCACAACAGAAAAAAAATGGAAAAATCGAAGAAAAAAAAAGAAGAAAAAAGATGTTGTTAATAATGAGGACCGACTGAGTCCATTCTAACCTGTTTTGTTTTGAATCGCAAAGAAAGTTAAGGTGGTTGGTTTGTGGTAAGTCGGACAATGACACCCAGAATATCGCGCAGAATCCTTTACCTGCACATCATGATACATACTTTGCGGGGATCAGGCCTGATGACAGAAGCACTCGAATCCTATTGGGGAATTGTTGACTAAGGTTGATGATATTGAAGTTGGCAATGGTCTGGACAATACTGATGCGAAGCTCAGTGGCTAAGATGCCAGTTTTGATAAAGTGGGAGCACGCTCCGTTTCCTTGGTTAGCAAGAGAGAAGCTTTTGGTGGCTTATTTTGTTGTCATTTCTGTTGTCCGGATTATTCTTAAGGTTGTAATCCGGATATTGTCTTGTGTCAAACCTTCTTATCTTTCCATTTCGTCATAGCGGTCTGTTTAAGTTTTGTCCAGTTTGTTTTAGGATTTTATTCTGGTTTGTTTTGTTTGTCTTGTTATTCAAACCATTTCACCGGTAATCTAATGCAAAATCCGGTCTTTTATTATTCCCAGTTTTCTTTGGTTTAGTCCTTTTATCGTTTTTATTCAACACCGATTCTAGTGACATGACATGCGCACACAGTTTTGGCCTAGTCTTTAAAGTTAATCGTAAAACCCCGGAAAGGTGATCAGAACATTTAAAGAAAATAAGGACGGTTTGAAATTATTCAGAGCTCGAGTCATATGGAACTGGGGCAAGTAAAACATAAAGAAAACCGTTAAAAGCAAGATTCGCCAAATTGGCATGAGGGTCGATAATGAGAGTGAAAGTGTCGCCCAATGGTGCTTTACAAATGACAAATGAAAAAACAAATGTTGAATATAATTGTCAAGTCCAGCACCGTCAGAAGAGGCTACAAATCTCTGTTTAATTGTGTTGTTTGCACTTGGCATGTTTTGAAGGCTGGAATGACGAAGGCATTTTGTTCTGCTACCTAAACACTTTATCCTTTGTTACCCCTTTTGAGCCTTATTTGTTTTTCTTTCGTACCCCTCGTTCGGAATCAATAGCAACGACTAGAAAATACGAGCCCGGAAGGTAAAAAAGAAGAAAATAAAAAAGAAGGAGAAAGGAAAGAAAGAAAAAATGACAAAAAGAAAGGAGAAATGAAAAAAAAAATGATAACGAAAAAAAAGGAAAGTCAAATAAAAAAAAAGGAATTGGGAACTACGTTAGACCTGATTCCTCAAAGAGGATACGTAGGAGCTTCACGGCTCGGTCATAGGGGTGCGTGGTGTGCATGGTGTAATAAAAATTAAAAAAAAAAGAATATAATAAATAATCCCCAAGCAAGAAACTGGGGCAAGGGTTGCGCTTGTTGTAAGCAAATATGGTTCCGAAGGTTGTAATTTTGAACCCCAAAGTTATTTTGTTGTTGTCGAGCCTTTAATACCCTTTCTTTCTAGCTCTATCCAAAACCTACACTACGGTCCAAAGAAAGACCTTCTGACCAGTCTTCAAAAGACGCCAAGTCATACAAATGAGAGTCTTACCGGTGAATATAACACTCTGTTCCACAGCAGAAAGGACTCTAATCCCCAGCAGAAAGAGTCATACCGGCAACACTCCAAATCCCCAACTGGAAAGTGATACAAATGAGAGAGTCTTATCGGTGAAAATCTTTACGGACACTGTAAGGCGATGAAAGCTGAGAGAAAAACCAAAATGAGATAGACTTGATAGTGAAAACCTTTTTGGTACTACAAGTCGAATAAGATTGAGAATCAGATGGGGAATTGTCAATTGAAGGTCTTGAAAGATGATTGACGGTGGAGGATAGGCCACATATGCATGTCATGACCATTAGAGTCGGTATCTGCGTTTGATAAGTTTTTATTTATAGTTTCTTTTGTTAAAGAGTCATCTTTTTCCTTTGTCTTTTTATTCTGTTCCCTTTTATCTTTTTCCTTTCATAGAAAAATTCCCCAATAGAGTCTGTTTGGTCAGAACAAGTGTGAATTGACTTCAAAATATGCCATCAGCTTTCCAATTATGCAAGATGAGATCTGACTAGTACATCCAAGTGGTATAGTCAGCAAGGAACAAGCGCGAGGCCAGTGTCAAAAAAGATATCCCCAGCAAAAGGGAATTGACAAAAGGATTGACGAGTGTCAAGAGGGATATCCTTGCCGAAATCAAAGGTTATAAACCTCAAGGCCGAGGCCCGTGGACAAAGCAAGGAGAGCAATGAACATGGTGTGGGAAATTCATACTAGACTAAAAGGTCGGGGAAATGCCAATTTCCGAGCTATGCCACAAAAGAAGAGGGATATCCCCAGCAGAAAGTGATTATCCCCAGCAAATAATATCATCCCCAACAAGTTGTGGAACGCAGAGCAAGGAAGGAGAAAGGGAAAACCATCCCAGTAGGAGTATCACAACCAACCACCGCATTTTAAACTAACAAATTTTGTTTGATTTGGAACAGGTAAAGGAAATGGCATTGATGACAGAAATGCATGCCACAAGGGATATTATCAAACTGGGGCAGAAAATTTTCCTTTCATTCAGAAAATTTTCTGGAAGTCAGGTACCCATTTGGGGAAGAATAAAGATAACTCCAGTCTCAAGGGAAGTGGTCTTTGAACCAGTGTTGCCCCCAACATAATGAGTATCAATGGAGGAAGTTGTTCCCCAGCGGACAAAACAAAGGCATGAAACTTGCGCTCAGAAAAAGCAAAAGGCCAGTATCATTCCCAACAGCCTTCCGAAGAGTGAAACACTAGTTCTGAAGGAATCAGAATCCCCTAGCAGTGTTATCCTCGACAGCATTATCCCCAGCTGATAACATTTTATCCCCCAACAGGTAAGTAAATAATTCCCCAACAGTGTTATCTACAGCAGTTCGAGGAGTCCAACACAAGTTTGGTGAAAATCGGTATCCTCAGCGGTTCCTTTCGGGAAAAGGCAAAACGAGTCTTAAGGGAGGTAGTCTTCGAAGGAAGAAACTACCAAAAAAAAAAAGAAAAAGAAAAAGGGGGAAGTAGTTTGCAGAGAAATGAAACATCCTACTTAAAAGGAAGTAGTTTTGGAAGGAGTAATATAACATATTTACTCAGCAGAGTTATCCCCAGCGGATCATCGAGATGTAGAAGCATCCTCGACAGAGTTTCGACCAAGTTTCAAGAGGGTCGAACAACCCAGAGTGGGTAAGGAAGAAAAGGAAAATTCATCCCCAGCAAAATAATCCCCAGCAGTTACGAGGGAAGACAACATAGGTAAGTAAATAATTCAGGAAGAAGGATATGTCGGGTTCATCCGCCCTCGAATAGGATATGTCGGGTTCATCCGCCCTCGAATAGGATATGTCGGGTTCATCCGCCCTCGAATAGGATATGTCGGGTTCATCCGCCCTCGAATAGGATATGTCGGGTTCATCCGCCCTCGAATAGGATATGTCGGGTTCATCCGCCCTCGAATAGGATATGTCGGGTTCATCCGCCCTCGAATAGGATATGTCGGGTTCATCCGCCCTCGAATAGGATATGTCGGGTTCATCCGCCCTCGAATAGGATATGTCGGGTTCATCCGCCCTCGAATAGGACATGTCGGGTTCATCCGCCCTCGAATAGGACATGTCGGGTTCATCCGCCCTCGAATAGGACATGTCGGGTTCATCCGCCCTCGAATAGGACATGTCGGGTTCATCCGCCCTCGAATAGGACATGTCGGGTTCATCCGCCCTCGAATAGGACATGTCGGGTTCATCCGCCCTCGAATAGGACATGTCGGGTTCATCCGCCCTCGAATAGGACATGTCGGGTTCATCCGCCCTCGAATAGGACATGTCGGGTTCATCCGCCCTCGAATAGGACATGTCGGGTTCATCCGCCCTCGAATAGGACATGTTGGGTTCATCCGCCCTCGAATAGGACATGTCGGGTTCATCCGCCCTTGAATAGGATATGTCGGGTTCATCCGCCCTCGAATAGGATATGTCGGGTTCATCCGCCCTCGAATAGGACATGTCGGGTTCATCCGCCCTCGAATAGGACATGTCGGGTTCATCCGCCCTCGAATAGGATATGTCGGGTTCATCCGCCCTCGAATAGGACATGTCGGGTTCATCCGCCCTCGAATAGGACATGTCGGGTTCATCCGCCCTCGAATAGGACATGTCGGGTTCATCCGCCCTCGAATAGGATATGTCGGATTCATCCGCCCTCGAATAGGATATGTCAGGTTCATCCACCCTCAAATAGGATTTTATTTTCAAAGTTGTTGTTGAAGACAGGCGCCCACCTGAATAACGAGAGGAATACTTTTTTGTCTGTTCATTTCATATTCTAGGTCGCCCACCAGTATAATGCGGGCATATCATTTTTCATGTCATGTTCTAGGTCGCCCACCAGTATAATGCGGGAATACATTTTTGTCTTTTCATTTTGTTCTAGGTCGCCCACCAGTATAATGCGGGAATACATTTCTGTCTTTTCATTTCATGTCCTAGGTCGCCCACCAGTATAATGCGGGAATACATTTTTGTCTTTTCATTTTGTTCTAGGTTGCCCACCAGTATAATGCGGGAATACATTTCTGTCTTTTCATTTCATGTTCTAGGTCGCCCATCAGTATAATGCGGGAATACATTTCATGTCCTAGGTCGCCCACCAGTATAATGCGGGAATACATTTCTGTCTTTTCATTTCATGTTCTAGGTCGCCCACCAGTATAATGCGGGAATACATTTCTGTTCTAGGTCGCCCACCAGTATAATGCGGAAATACATTTCTATCTTTCCATTTCATGTTCTAGGTCGCCCACCAGTATAATGCGGGAATACATTTCTGTTCTAGGTCGCCCACCAGTATAATGCGGGAATACATTTCTGTCTTTTCATTTCTGTTCTAGGTCGCCCACCAGTATAATGCGGGAATACATTTCTGTTCTAGGTCGCCCACCAGTATAATGCGGGAATACATTTCTGTCTTTTCATTTCTGTTCTAGGTCGCCCACCAGTATAATGCGGGAATACATTTCTGTCTTTTTATTTCTGTTCTAGGTCGCCCACCAGTATAATGCGGGAATACATTTCTGTCTTTTCAGTTCATGTTCTAGGTCGCCCACCAGTATAATGCGGGAATACATTTCTGTCTTTTTATTTCTGTTCTAGGTCGCCCACCAGTATAATGCGGGCATACATTTCATATTTTTGCATTCAGGCGCCCACCTGTATAACGAGAGGAATACTTTTCAGTCTTATACTTCAGATTTTGAAATCAGTAACCCCACCGGAAGGCAGAAGGTTACAACAAGAATCCCCAGCAGGAAACAATAAAAATCCCCGGCACCAGAAAGCAGAAGGTGGCAACAAGAGGTCCCAGCACAAATTCAAGCGCATGAGTCAAAAGGAAGAAAAGACGCGTCTTGAAAGAAGCGGCCTGTGAACATTAAATTATGCCCAGCATAACAAATCTGATGAAGAAAGCTGTATCCCAGAGGAACCACCGAAAAGCTTAATGAAGGAGGCCATATCCCCAATAGACCGAACAAAATGATGAAAACTGGTATTCAGAAAAGCAAAAGGCCAGTGTCATCCCCAAATTCTCAGAAGAAAAGCACCGAAAGAAACACAAGCTGACAATAAAGCAAGGCGACAAGAACAAGTTGAAGATAGATGAGATCTTATGATCTGTAGTCTAGCCTAGCTTCTTGTTTTCTTTTAAGCACGGTGTAACAAGGAGATCGGTAAGCAGTGGTGATAGCATGCAACAACAGTAACATTGCAGTCCCATGGTAGTCCCAACTACCAAAACTTCCCGAACTACATTAACCTGATTCCCCTTTAGCCAGGGATATGTAGGAAACCTTTGAAGCAAAGGTTCGGTTAAATCTTTTTCAAAAAATGCTTCACACGGAGTACTCGGATGGGCAAAAATCGCTCACTTTATCTTTGCACGAAAACCCTTCGTGTCTTCGGGCAAAGAGGGGCAGCTGTAAGCACGTGATTTTTTCCCTTTGAGAGAATTACTCCCAAAAATTCCAAAATAAAACAATTTTCCTTTGTGTGCAATTTTAGAATTTTTGTAGCATTTTTGATAATTATTTGTATTTCTGTCTGTTCGTGTTTATTGGCTAAATTAATAAAAAATTATAAAAATATGTCGCATTTGCATTTAGTATTTATTTAAGTTTGTTTTACAAAATCATAAAAATAATGTATGTTGCATTTTTAGCATTTAACGTCTAAATTGTGTGATTTTTATAGTTAATTGCTATTTAAATGTGCGATAATTGTTATTTGGACAGATTTTTGAAGTTATAACAGATTTTGAATCAGGGCAGTAACAGTAGTTTTAGGGGTAATACGGGAATTAACCAATTGCAGATTATTTAATTATGGTGGGGGACAAGACGTAATGATAAAAGCAAAAAGGAAAAGATGGATAATGATGTCTTCTTTTCAAAAAAAGGGAACATGGGGCCCACTTTGACTACTTTTCAAAAAGAGGGAACACGGGGGGCCCACGTTGATTACTTTTACTAAAGTAAAAGTATGGGTAATAATAAAAGTTAAAGGGGAAAGAGGTAAAAGGGGGTCTTGCTTTGTATATAAGGGGGGATGAGGGGATTGAATTTGGGAGGGATAGGAATTGGAGAAATTTCAAAACTAAAGGGGAGGAGATTTTGGAAGAATTTTGAGAGATAGAAATTGGAGAAATTTCAAAACTAAAGGAGAGAACAAAAACTGAAAAAAAATCTTCTACTTTCCTTCATTGTTTAAAATCAGCATTAATTGTTGTTGTTTCATCGAAGCTTGAAGCTTCTTTTTTGGGATTACTACTCCATCGGTTTGCAAACTCTGTTACTGGTTTTGCGGTGTTGCTGAACCTGTTGTTGCTGTGTTATTATTGCTGCTGACTTCTCCTTCTTTTGTTCTTGTACTGCCATTTCCAGGTACACATTTGTACACTCTCGGCTTGAAGCGAAAATGAAATATTAATCAGGCTTTGTTCCTGTTGAATTCCTCCTGTTTAGATTTGTGTTTGAATATTAATTTTCCTTTCTTTGTATAAAAATGTAGTGGATTGATTAATGAGTAATGAGGTTGCATATGTATAACTTCTTCATCTAATAATGTTACTTTAAATTAATCGAAGAATAGTTAATCTGTTTTGATATTATGGTGTGTCAATCTCATGTTCTAGTATATTTGAATAATAGAATATAGAATGAAAGCGGTTTTTCTTTGTACAAACTCGATCGCAATTTTCCATTCGCATTAGCCGTAAACTAATAACTAATAAGTTACGTTTTCCAGCATGTAATTAATTAAGAGATTTTCTTTTATTTTAGAGACGAACTTAATAGAAAAAATGTAGTCACTGTAGGTTTATCCTTTTAAATAAAAATGAGACGAGCCTCGCCAAATAAAACGCACAGATTGCGGGGCCCTCACAAAATGTATGTGTTAATTAATTAGAACTCGGGATAGGCCGCTTAACGAACTCCACGGCCTTACCCAAAATAATAATACGTTAATCGCTTTAGGCGCGCATTTTAATAAATCTTACCTTCTTAAACTCGGGTGCACATTTATGTGACCCAAATCCAAATCTCAACGGAGTCAAAATGTGGCTCTAATCATGGGTACATTGATTGTGACGTGGTTCGAGATGCATGTCCACGACGTTGCAAATTTCTTTAAAAAATAAGAATGAGATGAGCCTCGCCGAATAAAAATACAAAATTGCGGGGCCCTCAGTAAATATTTGCTTTAAAATTGCTTAGACTTGGGATGGACCGTTTAGCAAAATCCCACGGCCCTACCCAAAGTAGATGATACGCTAGTCGCTTTAGGCGCGTCTTTAATAATTTAATTTTCTTAAACTCGGGTGCACATTTATGTGACCCAAATCCAAATCTCAACGGAGTCAAAGTGTGTCGACGACCACGGGTACATTGATTGTGATGCGGTTTGATATACATTTTCACAACGTTGCAATTCCCTGTAAAAAATAATAATAATTAAGAAAGAGGTAAAAAGTTAAAATTTGTACATAAGTTCAATATGTATTAAATCTGATAATCAAGCCGAATATGACAGTTGAGCGACCGTGCTAGAACCACGGAACTCGGGAATGCCTAACACCTTCTCCCGGGTTAACAGAATTTCTTATCCGGATTTCTGGTACGCAGACTGTAATATGCAGTCATTCTTTTCCTCGATTCGGGATTAAAATTGGTGACTTGGGACATCCTAAAATCTCCCAAGTGGCGACTCTAAAATGAATAAACAAATCCTGTTTCGATTGTCCTTTAATTGGAAAAAACTCCTTGTACCCTCGCGGGGGCGGAAAAAGGAGGTGTGACATATATATATATATATATATACATGGAGATGGATTTCTCTTTAGGGATGGATTACCCTTGTTTCCTCGATATTGGTTGACTTGCAGTCAGTGTTTTATATGTTCCGGGATGGATTTCTATGGGCCGGAAGGCCATATGCAGTACCGAGCGGTTGAACACTTGAGAGTGGAAGCATACGATGCATTTTCATGCATTTTTGGCATTGACGTGTAGATTTTTGCTGAGTTTATACTTCACATTGTTCGGACTGGTATTTAATTTACTGTTGAGTTGGATAATTGAATTGCCAGCATGCCTACTTTTCTGTTCAGTTTAATTGCGTTATAATTGCTGAGATTTAGTTCGACACTGCCTATCAGTCCATAGTTTGGACTTGTTACTTATTGAATTGGTATACTCATGTTACCCCCTGCCCCTTGTGTGCAGATCCAGTTATCTCAGTGCACGGTAGCGGCTGTTGACTACTCCAGTCGCAGATTATCACCGGAGATATCATGGTAGCTGCCTGGCGATCGCAGTTCCGCCTTTCTCCTTCTTTATCTTCCTTCTAGTATACTTTGGCTACTTTCAGACTATTTTGGTCTTGTTATGTTTCGGAACAAGTGTAGTATTGCTCATGACTTAGTGACACCCGAGGTCGGGCTTTTATTTCTGCATTTTGGTTTTTGACTTTATATCTTTTATGGAAATTTCAGTTGAAAAAGGTTGTTATTTAAGTTTTAATAAAATGTTGAGATATTTTGGGAATGTGTCGGCTGGCCTAGTTCCATGATAGGCCCCATCACAGCCGGGTTGGTTTTGGGGTCGTGACATTTATAGTGACCAGTCTTACCACAGTATATGCAGATTTTATTCTCAGGAAGTGTGATGTACTTGCTTTTAGGATCCCACTTAGGTGTAGGGGTCCCGCAGCCAAGTCCTCTCTTATTGGTACTATGGTGTTCTTGTAGCCATGAAAGTGCATCAGAGGACCTATTCCATTTACAGGTTATGTCTAGCTCGTGCTTGACCTTGCTTAGATCCTCTTTTAGTACTCTTATCTGATCATCTCTTTTGTACAACTCATCTTTCATTTTTCTTAGGTTTTCTTCTAAAGTGAGTTGTGTGTGATCGTCTTTCTTTTTACCTTTTCCTAATTTCAGTTTTAGATTTTTAGATCTAAGTTCTAGGACCGTGGTGTTAAGTTCAAGAACCTGGTTCTTTAACTCAGCATTTTTACTATCACTTTCACTAGCCCTAAGTTCCAAATTTTTGTACTTAACTTTAAAAATCACGCACTCCTTAGACATCTGTTCCTTTTCATTGTTTAGATCCTCATATTCATCAATGAAATCCAGGAGTACCTCAGATAGCCTTTCTTTAGACAAAAAATTAATCTTATCTTTTATATGAGTTATACTTACCTCAGATTCCTCATCAGATTCCCTAATGTTCATAAGTGCTTGTTCATCTCAATCTTCATCCTCAGAGTCCTCATCTGAACTTTCTCCCCAAGCAGCAACCATAGCCTTTGTTGATACTTTATTCTTCTTTGGATGAACCTGTTCATTCTTCCTATTTCTACGTTCAGCTCTTTCCTTCTTCCATTCAATTTCCCATTGGGGGCATTTTTTGATGTGATGATCAGTTTTCCCACACTTGTAACATCCCTCATTGGTTTGCTTTTAATGAACCATTGGTTTGCTGTAGGTTCAACTTCTGGAAGGACCCTTTTCTCTCATTAGGTACTTCTTGAAGTCCTTTGTGATCATGGTCATTTCATCCTCCTCTAGATCAGCACCTTTAGTGATTCTGAGTGCCAGGCTCCTTTCTTTCTTGAGTGCATCCATCTTTATGGTTTGTCTGCTAAGTTCATAGGCAATGAGATTTCCAATTAGCTCATCCAACTTAAGAGTGGAAATGTTATTTGATTCCTGAATAGCAGTGATTTTGCTTTCCCAAGAGACTGGCAGAACCCTTGTAAAAATCTTCTCAATTTTGTCTTCTTCAAGAATAACCCTTCTAAGAGACTTAAGTTCATTTGTCAGTGTGGCAAACCTTGTATACATCTCCTGGATGGTTTCCCTTTCCTTGATGGTGAAATTCTCATGTTGGGAATACAACAGTGTTCTTCTAGACCTCTTCACTTGAGGTGTTCCTTCATGAGCCACTTGCAAAGTGTCCCAAATTTCCTTATTAGTGGTACAACTTTGAATTCTGCTGTACTCGTCTGGACCAAGTCCACACACAAGCCATATCTTGGCCTTAGAATTCTTCTCCTATTTCCTAAAGTCCTCGGCATTGCAGTTAGCTCTCATTTTTTGCACATCTACTCTTTCAGCATTCTTCTTCATGGTAGTCAGGGGACCATCTGTGACAATGTCTCATAGCTCTAGTCTTCTCCAATAATATGATCTCTCATCCTGTTTTTCCACCACGAGTAGTACTGGCCATTAAAGAGTGGAGGCCTAACAGTGGATTGCCCTTCCCAATTTCTAGGTGGTGTGCTCATCTTGATCTGTTCCTAAGGTGTTAGCCTCTTTAAGGATAATCTGCTTTGATACCAATTGATGTTTTAACTTCAATACCACACAAGAGGGGGGTGATTTGTGTTGTGTCCAATTTTTCGCTTAAACTGATTATAGAAGGACCTGGTTCTTCTATATGTTCCTTAACCTACTATTGTAGAAATAGTAAATGCAGAAAGTGAAGAACACAAGTATTTTACGTGGAAAACACCTGGATCAAAAGGTGAAAAAACCACGATCTACTTCCTAGTAGGATTTTTCCAAATTCTTCACTAAATCACTGAGCCAAAAACTGCATTTACAAAACAGTTTTGTAAACCTAAGATTAATTCTAATCCAGTTGTAGCAAGCAGCCTCTAACTGTTGCGACAACCTCAAGTTAACTCTAACTTGAATACTCCGAGTACCTATTATAATTGCCTCTAGATAAAGCTGAAAGGTATAATATGAAAATACCTACTACAATTGAACTAGAATAAAAGACAGATACTTGAAACTGGTTCTTCTATCTGGTTCATGTCTTCAAGTTTGCACACTTGAATCACACACGAATTGCTTGCAAAATTCCTTGCTATTTTGCACTCAATTCACTTTTAACTTCTGCATTTGTGCATTACCTGTAAGTGAGAACATCCTGCAATTTATAGAGTTAGTAGATGAAGAGAATAACTAGAGTTCTAATGCTACTCTTCCTTGGTGGAAGAGTTCTAGTTGATCTCAACTTCTAAATCCTTCCCTATCTTGGACAGTGTTCTCTTTGAGTAAGGAGTCCTTCTACTTATCAATTATGCAACCTTTTCGATCAGAAGATATTAAATATATCAAGTTAAGCTTATCTCCTTCACGTGCATCCCACATGCTCGAATCTGCCTATTTCTTTGCACCACAAGGGATGGACCTGGTTCATGCCTAAGCTTTTTTTTGTCAATCTTAAAACTAACCTTCACTTGGGCCAACAACTAAAGATAATAATGATCTAGCTAACAAAAATAAGCAAATAATATTATAGATAACTTGTCTCTGGATCTAGAGGGGCCGGATAAAAAACCTTAAAAATTGAACTCATAAATTTTAAATTTTGGATCCGCGTCTACTCATATTTCAATATTGTGTTTGAAGTGATACTCCAAAATGTTTGTCTATTGTTTTCATAATATGAATGTCTGATTTGTTTTAGGGAAATTGTTCGAGTTTGTCTATTATTCGAAATTACTCAATTTTATCCCACTTTAGACTTTTTGATTCGTTTATATCCTTTTAGTATTTACCCCTCAACTTTTGATTGTGAGACTCTTTTTTATGAAAGGGTAAAATTATTAAAGTTTAATGGATATGCATGGTAAAGTTGTTATTTTCAAATGGCACAAAGACATACTTTCCCTTGGTTTTAAGATATTAGCTGTGATATTTTTGACATTTTAGACAAAATTAACAATTTTTGTTTTGAACCTTGTGAGCTAATTAGTAACTTTTGAAAATATTAGTATGTTTTATCTTAAAAAGATGTTTTTAGAGAGAGAAAAAAACAATAAAAGAGCAAAAGAGAATCGATTCCTTACTCCATGATTTTCTAAGAATAATTTACAAATAGAAATGATTAAATAATTTCCTATATTCCCATGTGTGATAGTAACACTCTCCCTTTTTTCATAAAAGGTATGCAATAGTGGAACTTAAAGCATCGCATTTTGAGTGAAAAAAAAAGAATTCTAGGACCACCCAAATGTTAGCCATGATTGCTCTCTCTATGACAAGGAAGCAGGGTGGACGTAGTCTTTGGTATCGGGTTTATCTGGACTCGGTATTTTTTATACTGAATATAAGTTTATGTATACAGCGGCGAATTTAAGGTATAAATTTTATGGGTTCAATCTTTAAGTTTTGTTAGCATTAACCCATTGCATGTTTAAAATTATGGGTTCAGACCTACTAATTGTTTGAATCTTAATCAATTTTTATAGTATATAAGTATATGCTCCTCGTTGAAAGCAGTGGCAACAATCCGCACCTGTGTGCTACATTGTGGCACCCTATGCGAATCCCACATCGACAAAATACGGGAGAGATGTTGGATATATAAGTAGACATGCCTTAGACTATAGTGACGCATTTTAAACCCATGAGGGTCTTGGCCCAGAGCGGACAATATCACTAGCGGACTGAACTGTTATATATGGTATCAGAGTCACTCTGCGTGCAACCTTGAACGATGGTGGGACAAACCTCAACGAGGACGTTGAGTCCTTAAGGGGGGTGTATGTGACACCATAGGTGAATGCCACATCAACAAAACACGGGAGAGATGCTAGGTATAAGTAGACAGGTCTTAGACTCTAATAACGCATTTAAACTCATGAGGACTTAGACCCAGAGCGGGCAATATCACCAGCGGGCTGGAATCGTGACCTACATCCTCCTTTGTATGTATAAAATCTCCCTAAAGTGCAATAAATATTACTATACGATAAACTCAGAAGGTTGAACTTATGAAGTTTATATTTTGGTTTCGCTTTTTAAAGAAAGTGGTACGCTATCAACTCATTCCAAAAATTATGAATCACATGTTAAGGTCAACTCAGTCATTATACAAAGAATAAATGCATATGGAAACCTAGTGGAAGTATAATATCATGTACCAAAAGTGGAAGTATATATCCATTTTTCAGCCAATTACATGTCGCAATTTGTTTGGGTTTCCAAAATAGAGTATATCATAATTTAAGTATCTGAGTCTTCCATTTATCAGTGCTTGTCAAATATTATCATTAGCTTGATCTTATCTGAGTATTCCATAATTATTTAAATTTCATTTTGAGATGAAAGGAAAAATATTAAAGGGTAATATAATGAGGAGCTTAGAATTTAACTATTAATGTAATATTTAAGTCTATAAAAATTAGGAGCTGTATAAGAGTGATCTCAAGATTCAACATTTAAGACGTGTTTTAATTAAAGTCTAAGAAAATGGAACCATGAAGCACGAAAACTTTGAGGTGTCCCAAAGGTCGGACCAAAGCGTACAATACCTTGACAGCTGGTTTCATATCGTGACAAAATTGTACCCATATTTTAAAAAGAATATATTTGTTTCTAAGCCAATTTAAAAAAAAAAAACGAAACGACAAAAAAGAAGAATTCTCAAGTTCTACAATTGGAATGGTATTCTTCTTTTGTGTTATTGAAAAATATCTGCTTCGTTCAATCAACTTTTATTTTGAGAGTTAATAATTGACTAATTTCTTAAAGGAAATTAAAGTTGCTTGTTTTAATATAAATGATCTAGAGAGAGCACTTATGTAATTTATCTGTCCTAAAATATTTTCGACTTTAGATTTTCTGAAACCAACTCTTTAAAGTTTGAAAAGGTTTTTGCAAAATATTAAGATTATATTTTAAAAAGTTCTTATTTGTAGTAAATTTGGCATATATTGTAATCTCTAACTATTATTTTCAAATGATAATTATTTCTTCGTCTGGATTAGTTAAATTGTTGATCAATTTCTTTTTTAGTTGAGATTGAAATTGACTTATGTTTTCCTTAATTAAGTAATAAAGGAAATTAATAGATATGTCACATCATATACCAATCAAGTTGGCCACTGTACTAGAGGAAACACGCCACTAACGATCGTTTGGTAGGATGTATAGTAATAATAATAATACTGAATATGATATATTAATAATGTTGAGATTAATAATATTAGGATTAGTTATATTGAGATTATTTTTTATCGGCTGTTTGATTTGGTATATATATTAAAAATAAAATGTATTGCATAATTTTTTTAAAAATTATTTGTTTACAAAAATACTGACGATTTGGAAAAGGATTTGAAAAAAGTTTTAAAATGATAGTTCTATCTTATAAATGCTTATCCATGTATTGAAAATTATGGTATTGCTAATGTCATGAATTGCTATGTATAAGAATAGTACTTCAATACAGTGTATAACTATTACGGATATTAGTTATACATAAAGCTGAAAAATATTACCTAACAAGAGATTAATAACATCAAAGCGAATACATATATTATTTTCCCTAATACACCATCCCAAACGACCCCTAAGGTAGCAATGAGATTGATAAGGATATCCACCCACCATTAATTAGAAGTCTAGCGTTTGTATTATAAGAATGTAGAAAATCCTGATAGGGAATATTTCTTTCTTTAATGAACCTTATGCATCCCAAATTCGAATTATTTGATAACAATATGAGTACCGAACACCGAATAAAAAAAATGTACCACAAACATTAACCCCAAAATAAAATGAAAATGAAAAATGAATTTTTTTTTCAATTTCATGACCCCAAATTCATGCAATTTTATTCATTATCTCAACAAACTTCAATACAAAACTTTGTCCCAATAATTATAAAAAAGAAAAAAAAAAAAAAAAATAGTCTAACTAGTTCCTTCATTATTTACTTCCAATCCAAAAGACAAAATTATGACCTGAACTCTCCCAACAGAACTGATAAACTACCAAAGATTTTGATAACATGCTCATTCCAGTCTCCCTTCCCTTCCCCTATACAATACTAGAAAAGTTTCTTCTTTTTTTTAACCAAAAAAAAAAAAAATCATAACTAAGAAACAGAAAAAAAAAAAAAAAAGAGAGTGCTCATAATCCTTACTATATATAACAAAAGTCTTCATTTCATTTCTTCACCATTTTCTTTTTTCACATTAATATTGCATACCTCATACTATCACTAACCATAAGATGATTCATTTCAGAAACTTGAGAAAAATCTCCAGAAACCCAAACTCCATCTGTTCCATTAATCCGCGGATGATTTAAGCACGAAAACAAATAAATAGGTGCGCGTAAAATGCCATATATAATCGAAAAACCATGCCAATTCTGCCTTGATGATCTTCCTCCTGCAGTTTGATCAACTCTAATATTAATCATATTTTCATCTCCAACTCTTGGACTTTTTCCCATATTTTGTAAGTTTTTCCTCATTGTTACTAATATATTCCACATGATTATATAAAGAATATGAAGAGGGGTTGTGTTTTTGTTTTAGGTTTTAATGGAAACTTTTGGAGGGTTTTTGAAGAATAGAAATGTTGGCCAAGTTGATGGGAATGGTTTCTTTTTTTGATGGTGGAGTTGCTAGTGCTTGTAGTTATCATATGAATTTTTATGGGTGCTTTTCTTTTTAGGACTTTCACTTTGTGGGTTTCTTTAACTATACTATTCTTTTTATAAAGAGTACCGTTCGGTATGCGAAGTATTCCGCGTTCGCAGGGAATTCGAAAGGATCGCATTCAAAGGGGGTGTGATATAGGTAACCTACACTGATGCAAGTATCAGTGACTGATTCCACAACTTGAACACGTGATCTATAGGTGACAGAGAGACAATTTTACTTTGCTTCAAAATTCCCCTTCTACACTATTCTTTCTTTATTTAATTTTGGGTGGGGTATTGTTGATTAGCCAATTTGCCGACAAGGTTGCCTAATTATACTTTTGTTAGCAAAGATCAATGCATTGATCCATCGGACGTCTAAATTTAATTCTTTTATGGTAGAGAGTTTTCGTATCATAGGGTAGGGTGATAAGTATCCTTTCATCTTTAATCAGATATTTTAGAATCAAGCTTTGGCGATAGCTTCGCTTAAGTAGGAAGTACTTTACTATCAAGTTTTAACTTTCCGTTGGAAATCTGAATTAACCGGGCCTTATAATGGGTACCGAGCACTGAGTTGGATGTTTAATTTTTTTCCTTTTATGGTGAGAGATTTAGTTAGTGTGGAGTGATTAGTACCTTTTATCGAGAAGTTTCGAAATCAAGCTTTGAAAATAACATCGCTGATCACGCCCAACTATGCCTTATAAAAAGGATAATTCGGACGTTGCAAATATAACCTGAGTATTCTGCCCAGAGTCGAATCCACAGAGAATTAACCTATCAATCACTATCTTTAGAACTACTAAACGCTTGAGAACCAATTTCCCCAAACGTTTGAATCACAGTTGATGGTGTCTTCAATAACTAAAATTGCACGTAAATAAACAGCTATAAACTAAGGATGCTAAGGTTGTAAACAATAATGAGAAGACGCTCAGGTGATGACTTCCCCTATTGATGGAATCCCTTCTGTTTATGCTTCATACAAATTTCCCAACACACCTCTATCAATCATGAACACTTTTCTTACCGTAAATCTCTCCCGAGTAATCACAGTAATATACTATTGCACTCTCCCGAGATACACTAGCTAGCTTTAATTAACACAGTTCACATAAGATTGCACCCAAGGCTTCGTTATCCCTAATCCCGCCTTTAAACCCGCAGTTATAGATCCCTCTTATACTTTGGGAGTGGTGTTGTTCAACAATAACCTAAATATGCACTCTCTCCCGAGTTATGCACACTAAATAGGCACAGCTAATTGAGGATCCTGTCAATTAACTACAACATACACAAAGTTGAACAAATAAAGATTGAGACTAGCAATTTGTATTCACATAAACAAGAAGTTCATCCCCAAATAGGTTCCATCAAAACCTTAGACAAAAGATTTAGCTACTCATAACTATGGGTAAATAAACTAAAACAATATTCATCATAAAACTTGCAAGAAAAATAAAGAGAAGAAGAAACCAAGATGTTTTGGGTGATCTCTCACACTTGTTCTTCTTCCAAAAATACTCTCCAAAACAATACATGCCTCTCTTGGGCGGAGTCTAGTGTTTAAAATAGGGTTTTGGGCTAATAATCCCGTATTTTGCACTTTAGTCCCTGAAATTTCCGCCTCCTGCCGCGGTTGTACCGCGGTCGCGTTCAAACCGCGGCCAAACATGGCCTCTGATTCTTCAATTGTCTGCGTCTGCACTCTGTCGCAGTTCTGCCGCGGTTGCGGTGAAACCGCGGTTTTTCATCCTGTTCTGTTTGGAATTTGGAAAAACGCAAAACATAAAAGTTGTATCCCTTTGAGTTATCTTTCCAACCACATATTATGGAGCCAAAATGGAGTTCTGAGTAAAACGTTATGTGCATTTTATTAGACAGTGCGCAATATGCCTCATCGAGTCTTCGTTTGTTCTCAACTATCAAATTTGACCCCCGAACACGATCCCGGCTTAATTCCTTAAGCTTTTACTCAGATTTCAAAGTTTCAAATCACTTAAATTCATTCCATAACATCTATATAGCTCGGAATCACACCTACAAGGCATAAAACACATAATTAGTGCAAAACACTAGCGATTAAAGCGCAAACTCAATTAAAGTACAATAAATTAGAGTGTAATAATCAACTAAAACACGTAATTATAGCCTATCATCAGTCGCCTTTAATAAAAAATACTTTATCAACAAGTTAAAGCTTTCCGCCAAAATTCAGATTAGTGGAGCCTCATAACGGTTGCCGAGCACCGAGCTGGACGTTTAAATTTAGTGCTTTTATTGTGAAAGGTTCGGTTTAAGCGTGAGCTAGGAATATATGATTGAACTATGTATAAATTGCTCAAAAATCCAAATGTTTGAAAGATTAAATTTTTTGTTTTGAATAATGACATTTCACTTTCTAGGTTATCGCTTTGCCACTATAAATTCCACATCAAAAAATAAAAGATAACATCGGATCCAAGATTTTTATGTCATGGTGTTCAATTGTCTTTAATCTCGAAACTCTACTTTGAGATTGGATGTTTTATCAATAACTTTAATTTATATGTTATTAATATCTTTCAACAGAATAATATAGTATTTAAGTAAAACACAATGGGTGCTTAAGCACCTAATTAATGGAGTGGTAACGTTTTGTTGCATTTAAATCAATAAATTCGATTATAATAATATGGCACTTTGCTAGTTAAACATAAATGTTTAGATTTTAGTCATTTAGTGGGATAGATTATGTATATTTATTAATTTTAATCAATTTATGTCCAGAATACAAAACTTATATTAATCAGACTAATTCAGATTCGAGTTATAGAAAGTTTATGGAAGATTTTATCTCTCTGTATCAACAAGTTATATTCTCAGAACTCAAATATGAAATTCTTGTTTAGTGGTAGAGGGACCTTTACCATGCAGTCGCACCCGTTGGTGGTGGTGGACGTTCAAATTAAGTCTTTTAGAAAGTATTGGGGCGGTTCTTCTTCGGACCTTGCGGGATGTACGCTATGTGAATCGGGTTGTCTTTTTAGATGGACGGAGAGTGTAATATTGTTCATATCTCTTATATTGCTTTTATTGTATTATGCATTTTTATGGTACTAATATATCGGCTCCTGTTGTTTTTTTTGAGCCGAGGGTCTCCTGGAAATAGTCTCTCTACCCTTCGGGGTAGGGGTAAGGTCTGCGTACATATTACCCTCCCCAGACCCCACTTGTGGGATTATACTGGGTCGTTGTTGTTGTTGTTGTTGTTGGAGTGTGTAATATTAGCTAAAACATGGGAAAATGACAGTAGACCACTTCATGACCATTAGCCAAGGCCTTTTAATTATTTAATATTTTTAAATATAATTATTTCAATAAATTAAAGATTAGGCTCTATTATTCCACATTAAGCTTCACTTAAAGCTTATAAATCCTCTCTTAAGGGCCAATCATCCCCTTGAAAACATAAGGACCACAAGAAAAAGGGAAAAAAACATTTTGGGTCATTTGTATATTTTAATATGTCAAATTTTCTAATACTCTTTCTCAGTGGCGGATGCACCTACGCTAAGAGGCGGATCCAGAATTTAATGTTTATGAGTTTCTATAACGATCTCGAGTAAATTTTTAATAGTAACTGGATTCACATTCAAATATTTATAGATATTTAGCGACTTTTTGGAACACATTTACACTGTTCGGACAAAAACTACTGGTTTCACGTGAACTCGAAGGTCGCAAGCTGGATCTGTCCCTGTCTACAGTGCGGGTTTAATTGAACCTAATATTTTCACCAAAAAAATTTGAATATATATGTGTATCAAAATTACTAAAAATTTAATAAATATTAAAATAAAACCCAAAAATTCGAAAGTATAATGAGTTCAATATTAAAAAATTTAAAAATTAAACCCATTAAATTTAAATTTTGGATATATTTCTATTGTTTCTACAACTTTATATTTGTAATGATGGATACGTAAGTATACCACCAGACCACATGATTAGCATAGTACAACAAAATGTTATAATATATTATCTCTTTTTTAAGCATTAGTACTTTATTTTATTATAAATAGAGTACATTGAACAATATAGTATATGATAACGAATCAATCTACAGTTCACGCGTTTACATTATTTGTCATACTCTAAAAGTTTCATAATTTAATAATAAATAATTTCCTTTAATCAATTACAATTAAAATAAAAAATAATAATTCTACAAAGATCTTATTTGTTCTATATATCGATTGATATCTGATATTAATTTTTATGAACATATATAATATGCCATAAATGAATCTCCAATAAAAAGGACCATATAACTTAAAAAAATATTTGTAAGTAATTTAATATATGAAATGTTTCCCTCTTTTTGTTTTTTCTACGAAAAGGAAAGGGCTTAAATTTTAAATAAGACTTGGTATAATTCGCCAAACTATCTTTTTAAATATTGTAACATTTATTCTAGTTGCTGCTGCTACTACTACTAATCATATAATAAGTCAAATTAGTATATCTTAGAGCAATATAATTATTCAAATGATAGTTGAACAACATTATGATGCGTCAAACAATACATTTTTATTTAAAATTAATTCTTTTAAAACTGGAAGAAGGGAGACATACGAAATATTATAATCAGAAAAATGTGGTCAAACATTTTTAATACATCAATAAAAAAGTGAGACATAAATATATTACTTGCTCTGTCCTAATTTATATGTCATACTTTTCTCTTTAGTCTGTCTTATATTTTAAAAATAATTTAATCTAAATTTCTCATTTTACCCCTGATGAAATATTTTATTAACCACATAAATGTTTATACCTTATTTTATTTCACATGTTTTAAAAATATTTCTTTTAAATTCCGTGCCTAGTTAAATACGATCACAGGGACAGAGTTGGACACAGATAGATAACATTATTTTTTAGAATTGGCTTTTAGTATGCATTCAACGGACTATCTTCTTGAAAGCACTAGAGAAACACTAATGAGGATGAAGTAGACACCACTGTGATAAGTCAAATTAATATTAAAATGAACAAGATAATTATATAAAGAAAAAAAAAAAGTTATCCTGATCAAATAAATTTTAGGATTGGTATTGATTGAGGAATTGCTTGACCCACCACCTTCGTTTGTAATATGATTAAACCACCAATTCCTATCTTAATTGGGGCTGATTTAAGTCAAACATATAGTCAAATGTTTTTTTTTTTTTAATTTCTCGTTTGGTATTTGAGATGAGTTTGTTAAGGTGGATATGTGGGCATACTCGATTGGATAAGATTAGGAATGAAGTTATTCAGAAAAAGGTGGGAGTAGCCCCTGTGGAGGATAAGATGCGGGAGGCGAGGTTGAGATGGTTCGGGCATGTTAAGATGAGAAGTATAGAAGCCCCAGTTAGAAGGTGCGAGCAGTTAGCCTTGGCGGGCAGCAGGAGGGGTAGAGGTAGGCCTAAGAAGTCTTGTGGAGAGGTTATTAGGCGAACATAGCACGGCTGGAGCTGACTAAGGACATGGCCCTAGACAGAAGGGTATGGAGGTCAAAGATTAAGGTAGAAGGTTCGTAGGTAGTCGACCGTTTCTCTGTCTTACTCAGTTCGCTAGTATTAGTGTTAGTATGATATCTTTTATTCGTAGATGGCTATTACTACTTAGAGTTTAACTGCATTCTTGAATTCAATCTTATTTCATCTTGTTGTTATTCTTAATTGTTGCAATTACCTTTTCTTTTTCAGTCTAGCCGAGGGTCTATCGGAAACAACCTCTCTTCCCTTCCAGGGGTAGGGGTAAGACTGCGTACATCTTACCCTCCCCAAACTCCACTTGTGAAAAAATACTGGGTTTATTATTATTATTGTTATTGTCTCGTTTGGTATTTGGTATCTGTATTTGAGCCTCGACTAATCTAGATTTGCAATGCAAAAGGCCTATATTTAAAGGGACAAGCAATCCATACCAACAAAAATTTATTCTCAAACTCGAAAACTCCGGTTAAAAGTGAAAAATTATCAATATTATAGAACAGATAAATTTGAACATCATTTCTCTAAAAATCATATATAAATGCTTGTCTTGTCATGTTCTTTTATTAGATGTTACAAATTAATTTGAGTATTCAATCTAAAATCTTAAAATAATAGGAGAAGTGACCCGAAATTTGTATGAGTTACTTTAGAATGTGAGAATATGCTTGACACATGCAAATTTACTGTAATACGTTGTAAACAATTTGATATCCAACTGAAAATCTCAAAAGATGGAATGGTCAAAGACATTACCTCATTTGTTTTCACGAAAATTAAGACGTATGAATCTGAATACACATCCAAATATTAATATGTATATTAAAATTAAAACGACTGAATCAGAATACACATCTGAATATTAAGATGTTGTATTAAGATCTGAATATTGAATCATTAAGACTATTTGTTTTCTCAACTCTGAATATGTTAAAATTGTCTTTATTTAAAAATTAATAAATATAAATTCAAATCAATTAGTACCAATTAATCTAATACTATATTAATAAAATAATTTTTAAAAATTATATGGTGGTTGATAGTGTGATGGCTAACAGTGGTAGTTGCAGGTACTGATTGGGTAATGGCTGGTGGTGGTGGTGGTTGATACTGGTGATTACTGATAATAGTAGTGGGTGATATATAGTGATATTTGATGGTGATGATTGGTGATTATTGTGATAATGATAGTTGATGGTGATGGTTGTAAATGCTGGCTAGAGGTAGTGACAACTGACATTCGTGCTTGGCAGTAGTGGTGGTTGTGGCTGAGGATAGTGGTAATGGGTGGTGGGTAGCGGATGGTAATAGTCTATAATGGTGGAGGACATCGATAACAGTGGTTGATGATGAATAGTGGTGAAAGTATAGGAGTAATAGTGAAATATTACTTTTATATAAATTCTTGTGTAATGATCTGGTCGTTCTTCTGAGAGTTCAAGTCCCATTTCCCCCATCTATGCTTATTTATATGTTGTTCAGTTGTGTTGAGTTGTATCGAGTTGGTAGGTTTGCGTTCGGAGTAGTTTTGGAGTGAAATGAATACTTAGTCTCTTAGTTAGCAAGCTAAGTTAGAAAAGTCAATCGGAGTTGAACTATTAGTGAACGAACTCAGATTTGGATTTTTTATGATTTGGTTAGTTTCGTTGGGTGATTTTAGACTTAGGAGTATGTTTGAAATATAATTTGGAGGTCCGTGGTAGAATTAGGCTTGAATTGGCGAAACTTGGAAGTTTAGAAGTTCTTAGGCTTGAATTCGAGGTTGATTTGGTATTTTGGTGTTGTTTTGAGTGTTTTGGAGGTTCAGCTAAGTTCAGGTAGTGATATATGACTTTTTGGAATTATTGGTTGAGATCCCGAGGGTCTCGGGTGAGTTTCGGAGAGGTTTGGGTTGTGTTGCGCTCGTTTTTTTTATGTTTCGACGTTGTTTCTTCGAGCATAAATGATATCATATTGAACAAATGATCAACGATTTTTTTTTATTGAAGCATTAGATCCATATCGTAATTACAGACCCATAGCAAAAAGAATCGTCAAATTTGAACATCGTATGAGGATTTTAGGGTCATTTTACTAAGAATTAGGTTGCCAGATTTTTTGGATTAATTACGAAATTGTCACTATCAGCGTATTTAAAAATCTGCATTATTTGCAAATATTAAAACCTACATATCTCATTCATTATAAGGTCAAATTGAATGATTCAAAAGCCTAACTTGACTATAATTTCACAAGGAATCCATTGGAGTCATAAAATATGAGTTTAGGGATCGTTTGGCATGAGAAACGAGGCAAAATAGCTAGTAGAAAAATATATAAACTAAGGGTTTGTTCATTCGATCATATTTTGAGTTGGGGAGCTCGGATTTGGGCGATTTTCACCATATGGATTGGGATAAGTGTTCTATACTCGGTTTGGTTATATTTCATGAATCCATCATCGTTTTTGGGATTTGATTGATGATTTCAAAGTGAAATTGAGGGAGTTGGGGCTTGAGTTTTGGAGAGTTTTAAGTGAGAATTTGAGGGACCAAGCGGAGTCTGATTTTAATAAATTTTATATGGTTAGACTTGGGAGAGAACGAGGTTTATGATTCTGCCCTTTTTGACTGATTCCGAGACGTGGACCCAAGGCCGGGTTTTGGCCGATTTTGGATTTTTGATATACTTTATAGTGTTTATTGTGGAATTTGATTCTTTAGTATATGTTGATGGTATTAATCTGATTATGGTTAGATTCGGAGCTTTTGGAGACCGAGTCCAGAGTCGAGGGCATCCCGGAGTAGGATTTTACAGTGTTGAGGTAAGTAACAGTTTTAACTCTGGTTTTGAGGATATAAACCAGGAGAATTTGATATCATGTGATTGTTTTGAAGTGATACCCACGCTAGGTGATGGGCGTGTGGGTGTATACCTCGAGGGATTGAGACTTGATCCGTCCCGTGAGGCTGCGAGGCCTAATAGTTATCATCTGGGTTTACATACCTACTTGTTGTTGAACTTGTCTGTCTTCATGTTAGAGATCATGCTTAGGCTTTATTCATACCCACATTATTTGTATTTAGTCATAGAAATTATTGTACATGTTTACCTCCGTCTCTATTATTTGCTAATATGATGTGATACTTGATGTGGGTTGTGTCCCCTTATTTGTTGATGATGGTGAGGCTAGTGAGGTACATGATTGAGTGAGGCCGAGGGCCTGGTTGTGAGGATATTGATACCATAGCGCGTGAGTTGTTCGCGTAGCACGTGAGTTGACCGTGCGGGTCCAGGTATTGATACCATAGCGCGTGAGTTGTCTGCGTAGCACCTGAGTTGACCGTGCGGATCCAGGTATTGATATGATGGCACGTGAGTTGTCCGTGCTTAGCTAGTGAGCGCAGAGTGTTGAGTGTATAGAGTGTTGAGTGGTGAGTGTTGAGTGTGAGTGCTGAGTGATGGAGTGACATTACTGTGAAGTTGCATTTACTTTTGTTGTTGCTGCATTTATCTGTTAAATTTCTTTGTGGTTTTTACTGAGTTATGGAATTTACCTGTTTATTCATGTTTATTTTTTTAAAAATTGTGAAAATAAATAATTGGAATGTTTTACTTAGCTCGTCACTACTGCTAAGTTCCTTAGTTATTTCTGTTACTACTGAGGTGGTTGTACTCATATTACACCATGCACTTTATGTGCAGATCCAGGTAAGTTAGAGTGCGGCGATCGTTGAGTTCAGGTCGGCTATCTTTGGAGACTGCAAGGTAGCTGCTAGCGTCCGCAGGACCTTGTTACTCCTTTTGTCGTTTTTTCTTTTAGACAGTTATATATCTTAGTTCATAGTTTTAGATGCTTATGACTTAGTGACACCCCGATGTTTGGGACTCGTTTTCGTATTCTATATTATTTATATTTAGAGTTGGTTTAGTTTATCAGGAATTAAATTATTGCAAATGTTTTATTAAATTCTTATAATCAAATTAATAGTGATATTTTGGGAAGTAGGCTTGCCTTGTAACACGATAGGCGCTATCACGACCATGGTTAGATTTTGGGTCGTGACAAGTTGGTATCAGAGCCTAGATTACATAAGTCTAACGAGTCATGAGAGGGTTTAGTAGAGTCTTGCGGATCGGTATGGAGACGTCTGTACTTATCTTTGAGAGGCTACGGAATCTTTAGGAAAACTTCACCTTCTTGAATTCTTATCGTGCGGTATTGATTCAGCTTGAAGTGTAACTCTTTGAATTCCTTCCACGCATTCGTATATACATATGAGTGCTCGGTATCAGTTATGCATCGATGGATTGTGATTCCCTGGATGAGGTGCGAGGTGTGATTTCTATATGTTGACGTTGGGCCAGTCTGGAGGACTTGAGGCGGGGTTTTGACTATAGACTGAGCACTGAGGTGTTGATTGTGTGAGCACGTGCTTGTGGACTTATATGTCTAGTAGTGTTCCTATAGTGGAAATGGTGGCTGGATGGATACATGATGAGTATGATGTGACCGCGAGATGAGTTCATATGATTTGAATGTGATGAGAAGGATTTGCTTAAGGTGATACAGCGATCTGATGGCTTTTGGAACAAATCTGGGCACGTTCGAGGACGAACGTTTGTTTAAGAGGGGGAGGATGTAACGATCAGGTCGTTCGTTCTGAGAGTTCAAGCCCCATTTCCCTCATATATGCTTATTTATGTGTTGTTCAGCTGTGTTGAGCTGTATCGAGTTGCTAGGTGTCACGACCCAAACTGGAGGGCCATGACTAGCACCCGACCATACTTGCCGAGCACTAACGTACATTTTATCTAACCTTTTTTTATTATATTTTAGGGTTGACGATATCAATATAAATGGTAGACATGGATCATGGACAACCAACAATAAAATATGATGGCATGAACATATATAGCAGGGGATGACCAGACAATCAAGAAACTACATATAAGGTACGAGCTACCACGCTACCATGAAAGACTATACAACAAAAACCAGCGGACAAGGCATACCAAACTATACATGAGTTGACACTTGTCTATGAGCCTCTAAATGAACATAAGTGCTGCAACATAGCCGGAACAGGGCCCCGACATACCCATAATGTCTATAACAAAAATTCATACCAAGGCCACGGCAAGTCCGGAGAAGGGATCTCGCCAATCACTGCTGAACTGGACAACCTACTGTGGTGGGGGAGCTGCACCTGACTGTCTATTAGGGCCTGCAGCACGACATGCAGCATCCACAAACAAAAGGACGTCAGTACGAATAAAGTACTGAGTATGTAAGGCAGGGAACCATAAATACGAACAATAATGTAAGGAGGGATAGAGAATATATAACCTGAAACATCTGAGTACCTCTGAGGGCTACTGACATGAAATGCATGATACATATGTATGTATACATAAACTTTTAAAACATACACCTTTGTGGGCATCATCATCATCATATCGTACCCAGTCATAATAGGCTCGATAAAAACGTACCCGGCCATCATAAGGCTCGGTAGAATCGTACCCGGCCACGTGGAGCTCGGTAAAACCCAACTGATCAGTGGTTGCACAATATGTGCCGTACCCGGCCGACTATAGCGCGGCTCGGTAGAGTAAAATAGATACATATATATAATGCATGCTCGACTCATGGAATCACATTCTAAACCTTTCGGAGTGACGTAAGGTCGGTATCCTCTGTACACGTTATTAGGACCAACTCTTCATTACGAACCTTATAAGAATCAGGAAGTACCAACAACATTGATAACATAAGAATAAGAGAAGCAACATTAACATCAATCGTTCCATAAGAGGGAAAGCAATGTAAGTACTGCTAGCTTCTAAGAGTAGAGTATCTTTGGAAGCTCGTTCATTACATTATGTACAATCGGAGTCGTGCAAAAGAAGAAAAGGGATAGCCTCAAATACCTTGTATATACTTCCCCAATCACAAGCTATGCAATTGTCACAACTCCTTAGTCTTACTTGTTGGATAACTCAGCCCTTCTCTTGGTTTTTCAAACTCTAGGTTTTACCTTCAAATAGAACTTCAAAGAGAGGGAAAATCGATTAGGGTTTGTGTGGGATTTTTGGGAGGAGTTGTAGGGGTTAACTTTGGTTTTGAGGGTCTGAAATATGGATGAAATAACTGAGTTCATAACCCCTTAAAAGTCCTCTCTTGGCCGACTTAGGTCTTTTAATTTTGTCCTATCATTTTGGCAAGTAGGTGATGCACCTACTTGTCGTCTACCAATCTGCGCAAGCTTGCGAAAATATGAATATATCTATACTCTGAGATCGTATTGACAAATACGATCTTTAATTTGGTGGGTAGATCACCCCGTAATTCCTTGTAAATTAGGAGAAAAGCTTAGAAACATTTAACCTAATGTTTAAGTAAAATTATGAATCCTAAGTTGCGACAACATTTGTCGACTTTTGTTTCATAACTCATTTGACTTCAAGACTTATGATACGGATATATATATGATTCAAATACCTTAATACGTGACCTCTTGGGTGTATTAAGAACCTCTAGGTTTACCTGAAAATACGAGTTACAACATCCTTGATTCGTTTAACTTCTAATACTTGTTAATCACCCTTATACACCCTTGTATCACTTAAGACCAATAGGATTAACTTCTTATCATTCAAAGGTAATTCCTTCTTGGATTTATGTTAACTAATATATGGCATGAACTAACGCGTGTGGATATGGGTTGCCTTCCCCCTTTAGGAACATTCGTCCTCGATGTAAGGGTTCATGGGGAGTTTAAATCATCGTGGATTCCGGCCAAGTTTCTCCCATAAATAGAGGACAAACTTGCAAGCAGTTAACTCAACGTATGGCCTTACAAGAGTATGCAAAGCATTATGGACATGTACATTATCTGCATATCACCATTTTGTATTAAGGAAGAGTATTCTCAAGTTATTGCTTACCTCATAGAGCCATTTCACCTTCCAATGTATCATGTGTTCCACCAGCATCCTTGTTATCTTCATTCTGGAATAGGTACGGGTATTTAGACTTCATCTCCTCTTCTGCTTCCCATGTTATTTCTTCCATATTCTTGTTCCTCCACAATACTTTGATGGAAGCTACATCTTTTGTTCTCAGCTTGCGGACTTGTCGATCTAATATAGCCACTGGCACTTCTTCATATGATAGGTCCTCTGTAACCTGTACATCTTTGATAGGGACGACTCGAGAAGGGTCTCCAATACATTTCCTCAACATAGATACATGGAATACCGGGTGGACAAATTTCAATTCGGATGGCAATTCTAACTCATAAGCAACCTGTCCAATCCGTCGAAGAATTTTATATGGCCCGATATACCTTGGACTCAGCTTACCTTTCTTCCCAAAACGCATAATACCCTTCATTGGTGAGATCCTCAGGAAAACCCAATCACCAACCTCAAACTCCAGAATCATGACGTCGGACATCGGAATAAGATTTTTGCCTGCTTTGTGCCATCCTCAATCGCTCCTGTATCACTTTCACCTTCTCAATAGCTTGGTGAATCAAATCTGGCCCATATAATTCTGTTTCACCGACTTCGAACCATCCAACTGGTGATCTACATCTTCTCCCGTATAGTGCCTCGTATGGGGCCATTTTAATACTGGAATGGTAGCTATTATTGTAGGCAAATTCTATGAGTGGAAGATGGTCATCCCAATTTCCCTTAAAATCTAGAACACATGCTTGTAGCATATCTTCCAGTGTCTGAATGGTACGTTCAGCCTATTCGTCAGTCTGCGGATGAAATGCGGTGTTGAGATTCACTTGTGTGCCTAAACCCTTCTGAAAAGACCTCCAAAAGTTAGCTGTAAATTGAGCTCCTCGGTCTGATATAATAGATAGCGGCACACCATGAAGCCTAACAATCTCCTTGATATACAACTTCGCATAATCTTCAGTCGTGTAAGTTGTCTTAACTGGCAGAAAATGGGCACATTTTGTAAGTCGATCAATTATCACCCAGATGGAGTCAAACTTATGATAAAAGCGAGGTAATCCAATAATGAAGTCCATATTAATCACCTCCTATTTCCAGATCGGAATCTCTATATTCTAAAGCAATCTACCGGGTTTCTGATATTCTATCTTTACTTGTTGACAATTGGGACACTGGGCTACAAATTCTGCAATAGACTTCTTCATGTTATCCCACCAATACTGCTCCTTGACATCATGATACATCTTTGTCGAGCCGGGATGGATGGAATATCGGGATTGATGAATCTCATTCATAATCTTCTCTCGCAACCCTGCCACATTAGGCACACATAATCGGCTCTGGTATCTCAGTGCCCCATCTCTTCCGATCTCAAAAGCCATACTTTTACACAGTTGAATGCTCTCTCTTAATCGTACTAAGATAGGATATTCATATTGTCGTGCTTTTACCTCGGCTACCAAAGATGATTCTGATGTATTCTGTACAGTAACACCTCCGTCATCAGAGTCTAACAATCTGATTCTCATATTGGCTAGCTGATGAAGCTCTTTAGTCAACCCCCATCTACCTGCCTCAATATGTACTAAGCTTCCCATTGATTTACGGCTGAGAGCATCTGCCACAACATTGGCTTTACCGGGATGATACAATATCTCGACGTCGTAGTCTTTCAGTAATTCAAGCCACCTACGTTGCCTCAAATTCAACTCTTTCTGCTTGAAGATCTATTGTAAACTCTTGTGATCTGTGTAGATGTCAACATGGACGCCATATAAGTAGTGTCGTCATATCTTCAAAACATATATTACTGCAGCCAATTCCAAATCATGGGTTGGATAATTCTTTTCATGCTTCTTCAATTGTATTGATGCATAAGCAATCACCTTCCCATGCTGCATCAATGCGCACCCCAAACCTATACCTGAGGCATCACAATATACCACATAACCTTTTGTTCCTTCAGGGAGAGTGAGCACTGGTGCGGATGTCAATCGATTCTTCAGCTCTTGAAAACTACGTTCACAAGTGTCAGACCACTGGAACTTGGTAGCTTTCTGTGTTAACTTAGTCAATGGTGATGATATAGAGGAAAACCCTTCTACAAACTGCCTATAATATCCTGCTAGCCCTAGGAAGCTGCGGACTTCTGATGGTGTTGTAGGTCTCGGCCAATTCTTTACTGCATCGATCTTCTGAGTGTCGACACTAATACCCTCGTTAGATATCACATGGCCAAGGAACGCTACTGAGTTCAGCCAAAATTCACATTTGGAGAGCTTAGCATATAACTTACGATCCTGAAGCGTCTGTAATACTATCCGCAAGTGGCCCGCATGTTCCGCCTCCGAACAAGAATATACTAGAATGTCATCAATGAATACAATCATGAACACATCAAGATAGGGCCTAAATATAGTATTCATGAGATCCATAAAAGCTGCTGGGGCATTTGTTAGCCCGAACGACATCACCAAGAACTCAAAGTGCCTGTATCTTGTCCGGAACGTCGTCTTTGGAATATCCTTCTCCTTAACCCTCACCTGATGATACCCTGAATGTAAATCAATCTTGGAGAAATACTTGGCACCCTGGAGTTGGTCAAACAGGTCATCAATTCTTGGAAGTGGATACTTGTTCTTTATAGTAAACTTATTCAACTGTCGATAGTCGATACACATCCGTAACGACCCGTCTTTCTTCCGCACGAATAGGACTAGTGCACCCCAAGGTGAAGTGCTAGGTCTAATGAAGCCCTTATCCTTCAATTGCACCTTCAACTGCACCTTCAACTCTCGCAACTCTGCTGGGGCCATTCTGTATGGAGGGATAGAGATCGGTTGAGTGTCAGGCAACACATCAATGCTAAAATCAATCTCCCTTTAAGGAGGAAGGCCTGGGAATTCGTTGACCACGGGGATTGATTGTAAAGTAGGCGGCTTCGCCTCCGCATCCCTAACGCGAACGAAATGATAAATGTAACTTTTTGAGATCATTTTCCTTGCCTTAAGATAGGAAATAAACCTACCTTTTGGTGTAGCAATATTCCCTTTCCATTCAATGATGGGTTCACCAGGAAATTGAAACCTAACCATCTTCGTACGACAGTCAACATTTGCATAACATGAGGCCAACCAGTCCATTACCATTATCACATCAAAATCAACCATTTCTAACTCAAATAAATTTGTCGAGGTTTGACGAGTACAAATCATCATATGCAACCTCTATATACCCTTCTAGCAATCACAGAATCTCCTATCGGAGTAGATACCGCAAGGGGTTTACTTATCAATTCAGGTTCAATGCCAAACTTATTAGCCACAAAGGGTGTAACATATGATAATGTAGATCCAGAATCAATCAGCGCATATACATCATAAGAAAACACAGATAATATACCTATAACAACATCTGGAGATGACTCGAGATCCTGTCGACCTACTAGATCATAGGTTCGAATTCGACCACCACTCAAACTCGGCACTGCACCTCTACCTCTACCACGACCTGTCGACTGCTGAAAACCTCGTGCTGGAGGTCGAACTGATGATGAAGAAGAAGACATAGATCCAGTCGGTTGAGCCATACCATCACCTCCCCTGTTAGGACAATACCACATCATATGGCCAGGTTGTCCGCAAGAATAACATGCATCAGAACCTCGACGGCACAGTCCAAAGTGGGCCTTGCTGCACTGATCACAACGTGGTATTGTGGGTCTCGTCTGACTAGTATCCATGTGATGTTGCGAGCCTGATGCCTACGAACTCTGACCTGGACCAGAATGGGTAAATCGATCATATTGAGGCCTCTGAAACTGTGGAGGAGCACTAGCTACAGGTGGTGCCGAACTCCTCGAAGACTGGGGTCTGACGCTGCCTCTGAAGTCATTAGAATACCTTGCAAATCTCTCCCTCTTATGTTGGCCCCTATCCTGCTCCCTATCTGCCCTCTGCTGGCGCTTACGATCCTCTAGGGTCTGGGCATAAGCCTGAATACGGGAAATATCCATGCCCTCCACCAAGGAGGCTGTCGTGTACTCATTTATCAGATGTGGTCCCAAACCGTTCACGAACAAATGCACCCTATTACTCATATCGGCCACCATATAGGGAGCATACCTTGCTAAAGAATCGAATTGCATATTGTACTCTCGCACACTCATATTACTTTGTCTAAGGTTCAAGAACTTATCAGCTCTAGCTCGTTGTATCTCAACTGCAAGTAGTGATAAAGAAAGGCCTCGGAAAATTCCTTCCACACAGCTGGAGGAGCGTTTGGAGCCCTGGATCTCTCCTAACTATCATACCAGAGAACCACTAAATCCCGTAGCCGATAAGAAGCCAACTCTACTGCCTCTGTATCACTAACATGCATAACCCACAATGTACGATGAACCTGGTCAATAAAAGTCTGCGGGTCCTCCTTGGGGTCTAATCCGGTAAATACTGGAGGGTCTAAATTAATAAAATCACGAACTCTCGTACTAACTGGTTTATCAGCAGCACCTGTATTCTGCCTCTAAGCCTGAGCAGCTACCATGCTAGTCAATAACTACAAAGCACTCCGCATATCCTGGTCTGTAGTGCCAAACGGAGGAATTAGAGGTGTTGGGTGCCTCCTAATATCCTCTGGAGGAGACGGGGTAGATAAGGTATGAGACGGCATCTCACTCTGAGCCTCACTTTGGCCTGCTCTGGCTTGGGGCACCTAACTGGTACCCTCTCCTACTGCTGTATCAAGCCGTCTACTAATCGTTTGCTTCCTAGTCGAAGGCATCACTGAAAAAAACAAGGTGAATATTAGAGACGAACACTTACGACTCAACTCTACGCACAATCTAGATTCAGGAAGAAGGTAACAACCCTAGATGTCATGTAGCCTCCTGATTATAAATGTGGCGCGCTACACATCCATAATCAAGACTCTATTAGACACGGCTCATAGACAATCCCTAGGACAGACTTGCTCTGATACCAAGTTTGTCACGACCCAAACTGGAGGGCCATGACTAGCACCCGACCATACTTGCCGAGCACCAACGTACATTTTATCTAACCTTTTTTTATTATATTTTAGGGTTGACGAGATAAATATAAATGGTAGACATGGATCATGGACAACCAACAATAAAATATGATGGCATGAACATACATAGCAGGGGATGACCAGACAATCAAGAAACTACATATAAGGTACAAGCTACTACGCTACCATGAAAGACTATATAACAAAAACCAGTTGAGAAGGCATACCAAACTATACATGAGTCGACACTTGTCTATGAGCCTCTAAATGAACATAAGTGCTGCAACATAGCCGGAACAGGGCCCCGACATACCCATAATGTCTATAACAAAAATGCATACCAAGACCACAGCAAGTCTGGAGAAGGGATCTCGCCAATCACTGCTGAACTGGACAACCTACTGTGGTGGGAGAGATGCACCTGCCTGTCTATTAGGGCCTGCAACACGACATGCAGCGTCCACAAACAAAAGGACGTCAGTACGAATAAAGTACTGAGTATGTAAGGCAGGGAACCATAAATACGAACAGTAATGTAAGCAGGGATAGAGAATATACAACCTGAAACATCTGAGTACCTCTGAGGGCTACTGACATGAAATGCATGATACATATGTATGTATACATAAACTTTTAAAACATACGCCTCTGTGGGCATCATCATCATCATATCATACCCAGCCATAATTGGCTTGGTAAAAACGTACCCGATTGTCATAAGGCTCGGTAGAATCGTACCCGGCCACGTGGAGCTCAGTAAACCCAACTGATCAGTGGTTGCACAATATGTGTCGTACCCGGCCGACTATAGCGCGACTCGGTAGAGTAAAATAGATACATATATATAATGCATGCTCGACTCATGGAATCACATTCTAAACCTTTCGGAGTGACGTAAGGTCGGTATCCTCTCTACACGTTATTAGGACCAACTCTTCATTACGAACCTTATAAGAATCAGGAAGTACCAACAACATTGATAACATAAGAATAAGAGAAGCAACATTAACATCAATCGTTCCATAAGAGGGAAAGCAATGTAAGTACTGCTAGCTTCTAAAAGTAGAGTATCTTTGGAAGCTCGTTCATTACATTATGTACAATCGGAGTCGTGCAAAAGAAGAAAAGGGATAGCCTCACATACCTTGTATATACTTCCCCAATCATAAGCTATGCAATTGTCACAACTCCTTAGTCTTACTTGTTGGATAACTCAGCCCTTCCCTTGGTTCTTCAAACTCTAGGTTTTACCTTCAAATAGAACTTGAAAGAGAGGGAAAATCGATTAGGGTTTGTGTGGGATTTTTGGGGAGGAGTTGCAGGGGTTAACTTTGGTTTTGAGGGTCTGAAATATGGATGAAATAACTGAGTTCATAACCCCTTAAAAGTCCTCTCTTGGCCGACTTAGGTCTTTTAATTTTGTCCTATTATTTTGGCAAGTAGGTGATGCACCTACTTGTCGTCTACCAATCTGCGCAGGCTTGCGAAAATATGAATATCTCTATACTCCGAGATCATATTGACAAACGGTTTAATGCGTTGGAAACTAGACTCATAGATCTTTAATTTGGTGGGTATATCACCCCATAATTCCTTGTAAATTAGGAGAAAATTATAGAAACATTTAACCTAATGTTTAAGTAAAATTATGAACCTAAGTTGCGACAACGTTTGTCGACTTTTGTTTCATAACTCGTTTGACTTCAAGACTTATGATACGGATATTATATGATTCAAATACCTTAATACATGACCTCTTGAGTGTATTAAGAACCTCTAGGTTTACCTGAAAATACGAGTTACAACATTCTTGATTCGTTTAACTTCTAATACTTGTTAATCACCCTTATACACCCTTGTATTATTTAAGACCAATAGGATTAACTTCTTATCATCTCAAAGGTAATTCCTTCTTGGATTTATGTTAACTAATATATGGCATGAACTAACGCGTGTGGATATGGGTTGTAACACTAGGGTTTGGGTTCGGAGTAGTTTTGGAGTGAAATAAACAATTAGCCTCTTAGTTAGAAAGCTAAGTTACAAAAGTCAAACAGGAAGTTGACTTATGAGTGAACGAACTCGGATTTGGATGTTTATAATTTGGTTAGCTTCTTTGGGTAATTTTAGACCTAGGAGTGTGTTTGAAATATAATTTGGAGATCTGTGGTAGAATTAGGCTTGAATTGGCGAAAGTTGGAAGTTTAGAAGTTCTTAGGCTTGAATTCGAGGTTGATTTGGTATTTTGGTGCTGTTTTGGGTATTCTGGAGGTTCAATTAAGTTCGGGTAGTGATATATGACTTTTTGGAGGTTCTCCGATTTCTTTTTTTATTGAAGCATTAGATCTGTATCGTAATTACGGATCTGTAGAAAAAAGAATCACCGAATTTGGACATCGTATGAGGATTTTAGGGTCATTTTACTAATAATTAGGTTGCCAAATTTTTCAGATTAATTACGAAATTGCCACTAGCAGCGTATTTAAAAATTTGCACTATTTACAAATATTAAAACCTACATATCTCATTCATTATAAGGTCAATTGAGTGATTCAAAAGCCTAACTTGACTATAATTTCACAAGGAATCCACTGGAGTCATAAAATACGAGTTTCGGGATCTTTTGGCATGAGAAACGATGCAAAATAATTGGCAGAAAAATATATAAAATAAGGGTTTGTTCGTTCGATCCTATTTTGAGTTGGGGAGCTCCAATTTGGGTGATTTTGGAGGCGATTTTTACCACATGGATTGGGATAAGTGTTCTCTACTCGGTTTGGTTATATTTCATGAATCCATCATCATTTTTGGGATTTGATTGATGATTTCAAAGTGAAATTGATGGAGTTAGGGTTTGAGTTTTGGAGAGTTTTATGTGAGGATTTGAGGGACCAAGCGGAGTCCGATTTTCATAAATTTTATATGGTTAGATTCGAGAGAGAACGAGGTTTATAATTCTGCCATTTTTGACTGATTCTGAGACATGGGCCCGGGGCCGAGTTTTGGCTAATTTCGGATTTTGGTATATTTTATAATTTTTATTGTGGAATTTGATTCTTTAGTATATGTTGATGGTATTAATTTGATTATGGTTAGATTCGGAGCTTTTGGAGACTGAGTCCAGAGACGAGGGCATACCGGAGTAGGATTTTACGGTGTTAAGGTAAGTAACAGTTTTAACTCTGGTTTTGAGAGTATAAACCCGGAGAATTTGATATCATGTGATTTTTTTGAGGTGATATCCACGCTAGGTGATGGGCGTGTGGGTGTATACCTCGAGGGATTGAGACTTGGTCCGTCCCGTGAGGCTGCGAGGCCTAATAGTTATCATTTGGGTTTACGTAGCTATTTGTCGTTGAACTTGTCTGTCTTCATGTTAGAGATCATGCTTAGGCTTTATTCATACTCACATTATTTGTACTTAGTCATAGAAATTATTGTACATGTTTACCTCCGTCTCTATTATTTGCTAATATGATGTGATACTTGATGTGGGTTGTGTCCCCTTATTTGTTGATGATGGTGAGGCTAGTGAGGTACATGATTGAGTGAGGCCGAGGGACTGGTTGTGAGGATATTGATACCATAGCGCGTGAGTTGTTCGCGTAGCACGTGAGTTGATCGTGCGGGTCCAGGTATTGATACCATAACGCATGAGTTGTCTATGTAGCACGTGAGTTGACCGTGCGGATCCAGGTATGATGGCACGTGAGTTGTCCGTGCTTAGCCCTTTGGCTTTGGGAGCCCCTCCGGAGTCTGTACACACCCCTAGTAAGCGCAGAGTGTTGAGTGTATTGAGTATTAGAGTGTTGAGTGCTGAGTGCGAGTGCGAGTGTTGAGTGATGGTGTGACATTGCTGTGAAGTTGCATTTACTTTTGTTGATGCTGCATTTATCTGTTTAATTTCTTTGTGGTATTTACTGAGTTATGGAATTTACCTGTTTATTTATGTTTATTTTTAAAAAAAATTGTGAAAATAAATAATTGGACTGTTTTACTTAGCTCGTCACTACTGCTCAGTTCCTTTGTTACTACTGAGGAGGTTGTACTCATATTACACCCTGCACTTTATGTGCAGATCCAGGTGAATTATAGCGCAGCGATTGTTGAGTTCAGGTCGGCTATCTTTGGAGACTGCAAGGTAGCTGCTAGCGTCCCCAAAACCTTGTTACTCCTTTTGTCGTTTCTTCTTTTAGACAGTTATATATCTTTGTTCATAGTTTTAAATGCTCATGACTTAGTGACACCCCGATGTTTGGGACTCGTTTTCGTATTTTATATTATATATATTTAGAATTGGTTTAGTTTATGAGGAATTAAATTATTGTAAATGTCTTATTAAATTCTTATAATCAAATTAATAGTAATATTTTGGGAAGTAGGCTTGCCTTGTAACACGATAGGCGTCATCACGACCATGGTTAGATTTTAGGTCGTGACATCTTGAATGTGTAACATCTTAATGATAATAAGACTCTGTTATAGATCTTAATCATCAAGATCAATTCAGACCCATTAAGTGGTGCAAAATTAAAAAAACAAACAGACTTAATGATTAAAATTCAGATCTAAAGAAAATGCACTTAATAATTATGATCTAAATGATTAAGATTGAGACATCAATTAAGTGCAAACAAATGAGGTCGTGTACTTACAAAATTTACACAACAATCTATTTATAATTTATCTAATCAGATTTTCATATGCTATAGCCCATGCTATCTGCATGGGTCCGGCCGCCCGAACCTGAATCACCTAAAAGTTTGTCGGCCCATAAAAACGACCTAAGGAATATTAGTCATCACCTCGCTATTACCATTCCTCGTTTTTGGGTTTTTAGGACCATAAAATTAAAATTTCACTCGATTTCCGGATTTACGTGTGTTATAGCCCGCACCATCTACATTGGCCCAAGATCCCAGACCCGGATCGCCTAAAATTTTGCCAGCCAATCAAAAACAACTAAAGAAATGTTAGTCATCCCCTCGCCATGACCGTTCCTCATTTTTTGGCGTTTTACGGTCATAAATTCTCAATTCTGCTCGATTCTCAAATTTTCTTTTGCTATAGCTCACGCCATCTGCATTGGTCCGGGCGCCCGGACCCAAGTCGCCTTAAAAATTTCTGACGCATCAAAAACAACCTAAGAAACATTAGTCATTGCATCGCCATGACCATTCCTCGTTTTTTGGCATGTTAGGACCATAAAACTGAAACTTTGCCAGATTCTCATATTTTCATGTGCAATATGGCTCCGGGCGTCCGGACCCGATTCACCTAAAATTTTGCCTACCCATAAAAAACGAACTAAGGATTCGTGAGCCATAGCCGGCATCATCTACACGGGTTCAGGCATCCAGACCCGAATCGCCTAAAATTTAGTAGGCCCATCAGAAAAAACTTAAAGAACATTAGTCATCGCCTCGCTATGATTGTTCCTCATTTTTTGGCGTTTTAGGGCTATAAAACTAGAATTTCACCTTATTTTTAGATTTTTGTGTGCTATAGCCCACACCGTCTATATGGGTCCAAGCGCCCGGACCTGATTTGCAAAAAAATTTGCCCACCCATTAAAAACAACCTAAGAAATATTAGTCATCGTCTCGCCATGACCGTTCATCATTTTTCAGCCTGTTAAGGCCATAAAACTCGAATTCCGTCTGATTTTTCATATTTTGTGTATTGAAGCCCATGCAATCTGCATGGGTCTGGTTGCTCGGACTTGAATCGCCTAAAATATTATTGTCCCATAAAAAACGACCTAAGAAACATTAGTCATCGCCTTGCCATGACCGTTCCTCTTTTTTTGTGTTTTAGGTCCATAAAACTGGAATTCCGCTCAATTCCCAGATTTTCATGTGCAATAGATCACGCCATCTAGATAGATTCGGGCGCCCGGACCTGAATCGCCTAAAATTTTGTTAGCCCATCTAAAATGACCTAAGGAACATTTGTCATCGCCTCGCCATAACCGTTCCTCGTTTTTTGGCGTTTTAGAGCCATAAAACTTGAATTTTGCCCGATTCTCAGATTTTCGTGTACTATAGCCCATGACATCTACATGGCTCCCAGCGCCCTGACCTGAATCGTGTAAAATTTTACCGACCCATCAAATATAACCTAAGATATACTAGTCATCACCTCGCCATGATCGTTCCTCGTGTTTTAGCGTTTTAGGGCCATAAAACTTGAATTTCGCCCGATTCTCAGATTTTCGGGTGTTGTAACCCACGCCATATGTATGGGTTCAGGGGACTGGACTCGAATAGCCTAATATTTTGCAAGGTCCATCAACAAAAACCTAAGGAATATTAGTCATCTCCTCGCTATGATCGCTCCTCCTTTGTTGACGTTTTAAGGCCTTAAGACTTGAATTTTGCCTTATTCCCAAATTTTAGCTCACACCATCTACATGGTTCCGTGCCTCGATTAGAATCGGTTAAAAGTTTATCGGCCCATCAAATACGACCTAACAAACACTAGTCATTACCTCACCATGATTGTTCCTTGTTTTTTAGCGCTTTAGGGCCATAAAATTGGAATTTCACCCGATTTCCAGATTTTTATATGTTGTAGACCATGCTATTTGCATGGGTCCGGGTGCTCGGATCCAAATTGCCTAAAGTTTTGTCGGGCCATCAAAAACGACCTGAGGAACACTAGTTATCACATTTCCATGATCGTTCCTCATTTTTTGGCATTTTAGGGCCATAAAACTAGAATTTCGCTCGATTCCTAAATTTTGTGTGTTATAGCCCATGCCATTTGCATGGGTCTGGGCACCGGTCCCGAATCGCCTAAAATATTACCGTCCTATAAAAATGACCTATGGAATATTAGTCATCACCACGCCAAGACCATTCCTTATTTTTTGGCATTATAAGGCCATAAAACTAGAATTTTCCCGATTCTCAAATTTTGGTGTGCTATGCCATGTGCATGGGCCCCCTCGTCCGGACCCAAATCGCCTAAAATTTTGTTGGCCCATCAAAAACGACCTATGGAACACTAGTCATCGTCTCGCTATGATTGTTCCTCGTTTTTTGGAGTTTAGGACCATAAAATTGGAATTCCGCTTGATTCTCTAATTTTCATATGCTATAACTCACTCCATCTTCATATCTCCAAGCGCCCGGACCAGAATCGCCTAAAAACTTTCTGGCCCATAAAAAACAATTTAAGGAACATTTGTCATTGCCTTGCCATGACAGTTCCTTATTTCTTGGCGTTTTAGGGCCATAAAACCGGAATTTCGCCCGATTCCAAAATTTGTGTATTCTATAGCCTACGCCATCTGCATGGATCTGGGTGTTCGGACCTGAATTGCCTAAAATTTTGTCACACCATAAAAAATAACCTAAGGAAAATTAGTCATCACCTCGCCATGACTATTCCTCGTTTTTGGCATTTTAGGTCCATAAACTTGGAATTCCACCTCATTCCTAGATATTCGTATGCTATAACCCAAGCCATCTACATGTGCCCGGGTGCCTGGAGCCAAACCGCCTAATGTTTTGCTGGCCATCAAAAATGACCTAAGGAACATTAGTCATCGCCTCAGCATGACCATTCCTCATTTTTTTGGCGTTTTAGGGCCATGTAACTGGAATTCTACCCGATTCTTGGATTTTCGTGTGCTATAGCACGCCCCACATGCATGGGTCCGGGCATCTGGACCCACGTGGCCTAAAATTTACTGACTGATTACAAACGATTTAAGGAACATTAGTCATCGCCTCGCTATAAGCGTTCCTTATTTTTGGGCAGTTTAGAGCCTTAAAACTGAAATTCCGCCTGATTCCTAGATTTTCGTATGCTATAACCCACGTTATATGCATGATCCGAGCGCCCAGACTCGAATTGCCTAAAATTTAGCCAGCCAATAAAAAACAATCTAAGAAATATTAGTCAGGACCGTTCCTCTTTTTTTGGCATTTTAGGGTCATAAATTTGGAATTCTGTCTGATTTCTAGATTTTCATGTACTATCCCACGCCGTCTGAATGAGATTGGGAGCTTGGACCCTAATCGCCTAAAATGTTATCGGACTATGAAAAATGACCTTAGCAACATTAGTCATCGCCTCTCCATAATCGCTTCTTATTTTTTAACATTTTAGAGCCATAAAACTGGAAGTCTACCTGATTCCTATATTTTCGTGTGCTATAGCCTATGTCATCTACATGGATCCCGGCGTCCAAACCCGAATCGCCTAAAATATTGCCGACCCATCAAAAACGACCTAAGTAAGAATAGTCATCGCATCGGCATGACCGTTCCTTATTTTTTGACATTTTAGGACCATAAAACTAGAATTTCATCCGATTCCCAGATTTTCGTGTGCTATAACCCATGTCGTCTACATGGGTCCAAGCGCCCGAACTCGATTCGCCTAAAATTTTTCCGGCCAATAAAAACCGACCTAAGGAAGATTAGTCAACGCCGCTCCATGACCATTCCTCGTTTTTTGGCTTTTTAGGGCCATAAAACAAGAATTTTGCATGATTCCTAGATTTTTGTGTGTTGTATCTCACACCATCTGCATGCATCTGGGAGGTCGGACCTGAATTGCCTTAAATTGTGTCGTTAAAAATGACTGATGGAACAATAATCATTGTTTCTCCATGACCACTCATGGTTTTTTGGCGTTTTAGGGCCATAAAATAAGAATTCCGCACCATTCTCAGATTTTTGTGTCCTACAGCCCATGCCATTTGCATACAACCGGACCAAACCCGAATTGCCTAAATTTTGTCGGCCCATAAAAAACGGCCTAAGGAACAATAGTCATCACTTCTTCATGATTGTTTCTTATTTTTTGGCATTTTAGGGTCATAAAATAGAAATTCTACATCATTTCCATATTTTCATGTGGTATAATAGCCCATGCCATCTGCGTGCATCCGGGCAACCAGACCTGAATCGCCTAAATTTTTGTTGGCCCATAAAACATGACCAAAGGAATAATAGTCATCGCCTCGCCATGACCATTCCTCTTTTTGGCATTATAGGGCCATAAAATAGGAATTCTGCACCATTTCCAAATTTTCGAGTGCTATAGTCCACGCCATCTACATACATCTGGACGACCGGACTCGAATCGACTAAAATTTTGCTGGACAATTAAAACCGACCTAAGGAACAATAGTCATCTCTTCACCATGACCGTTCCTCATTTCCGCCATTTAAGGGCCGTAAAATAGAAATTCCACACCATTCCCAGATTTTTATGTGTTATATCACATGCTATCTACATGCACCCGGGTGACCGTACGTTAATCACCTAAAATTTTGGTGGCCCATCAAAAATGACCTAAAGAACAATAGTCATCACGTCACCATGATCGTTCCTTTTTTTGGCGTTTTAGGGCCATCAAACAGGAATTCCGCACGATTTCTAGATTTTTGTCTACTATAGCCTACGCCATCTGCATACGTCCAGGCAACCGGATCCCAATAGCCTGAAATTTTTCCGACCTATCAAAACGACCTAAGGAACAATAGTTATCGCTTCGCCATAACATTACTTGTTTTTTAGTGTTTTAGTGCCATAAAATAAGAATTTCGCACCATTTCTAGATTTTCGTGTGCTATAGTCCATGCCATCTCTATGCATTGGAGCGATCGGACCCGAATCACCTAAAATTTTGTCGGACCATCAAAAACAACCTAAGGAATGATAGTCATTGCTTCTCCATGAGTGTTCCTCATTTTTTGGATTTTTAGGGCCATAAAACAGGAATTTCGCACCATTCTCAGATTTTTGCGTGCTATAACTCATGTCATCTACATCAATCTGAATGACCGAATCTGAATCGCCTAAATATTTGTTGTCCCATAATAAATAACCTAAGGAATAACAGTCATCGCTTCCACATGACCGTTCTTTATTTTTCGGCGTGTTAGAACTATAAAATAGGAATTCTGCACAATTCCTAGATTTTCGTGTATTATAGCCCACGCCATATGCATGCATCTGGGTGACCTGACCCAAATCGCCTAAAATTTTGCCTGCCAATAAAAACAACCTAAGAAACAATAGTTATTACTTTTCCGTAATCGTTCCTCATTTTTTTTGCGTTTTAGGTCCATAAAGTAGAATGTTGCACCATTTTCACATTTTTGTGTGTTATAGCTCTCGCCATCTGCATGCATCTCCGCGATCAGATCCAAATCGCCTAAAATTTTGTTGGCCCACCAAAAATGACCCAAGGAACAATAGTCATCAATTTGCCATGATCGTTCCTCGTTTTGTGACATTTTAGGGCCATAAAACAGGAATTTCGCACCATTACCATATTTTCGTGTGCTCTAGCCCATGCCATATGCATCCATCCGAGCGACCAGACCTGAATCGCATAAAATTATGTCGGCCATCAAAACTACCTAAGGAACAATAGTTAGCGTTTCACTATGATTGTTCCTTATTTTTTGGTATTTTAGGGCCATAAAACAAGAATTTTGCACCATTCCCAGATTTTCATGTGATATAGCCTACATCATCTACATCCATCCGGGCGATCGGACTTGAATAGCTTAAAATTTTGCCGACCCATCAAAAATAACCTAAAGAACAATAATCATCACTTTTCCATGATCATTCCTCGTTTTTGGTGTTTTAGGGCCATAAAATAGGAATTCCGTACGATTCCCAAATTTTCATGTGATATAGCTCATGTCGTCTGCATGCATATGGGATACCGGGGCTGAATCACTTAAAATTTTGCCGGCTAATAAAAACAACCTAAGGAACTATAGTTATTTATTTGCCTAAACCATTCCTCGTTTATTGGCATTTAAGGGCCATAAAACAGGAATTTCGCACCATTTTCACATTTTTTGGTGCTATAGCTCACGCCATATCCATGCATCCCCGCGACCGAATCCAAATTGCCTAAAATTTTATCGGCCCACCAAAACTAACCTAAAGAAGAATAGTTATTGCTTTTCTATGACCGTTCCTTGTTTTGTGACATTTTAGGGTCATAAAATAGGAATTTCGCACCATTCCCATATTTTCATGTGCTATAGCCCAAGCCATCTGCATACATCCGGGCGAGCAGATCTGAATCGCCTAAATTTTTGCCATCCCATCAAAGCTATCTAAGGAACAACAAGCATCGCTTCGCCATGGCCGTTCCTTAGTTTTTGGTGTTTTAGGGCCATAAAACAGAAATTCTACACCATTCCCAGATTTTAGTGTACTATAACCCACATCATCTACATCTATCTAAGCAACCGAACCTGAATCGCCTAAAATTTTGTCGGCCCATCAAAAATTACCTAATGAACAAAAATCATTGCTTCACCATGATCGTTCCTCATTTTTTGGTATTTGAGGTTCATAAAATAGGAATTCAGAACGATTTCCAGATTTTTGTGTGGTATAGCCCACGCCATCTACATGCATACGGGAGACCGGGCCCAAATTGTCTAAAATTTTATCGGCCATAAAAATGACCTAAGGAACAATGTTATTGCTTCTCCATGACTATTCCTCGTTTTTTGACATTTTAGAGCCATAAAACAAGAATTACGCATCATTCCTTGATTTTCGTGTGCTTCGCCATCTGCATGCATCCGGACGATCGGACCTGAATAGCCTAAAATTTTGTCGGCGCATCAAAGACGACCTAAGAAATACTAGTCATTGCTTCATCATGATCGTTCCTCATTTTTGGCATTTTAGGGCAATAAAAATTTCTAACTATTCACATATTTTTGTGTGTTATAGCCCACGCCATCTGCATGCATTTGGGTGGTCGAACCCGAATAACCTAAAATTTTATCGGCCCATCAAAAATTACCTAAGGAATAATGGTCATCACTTCGCCATGACTGTTCCTAGTTTTATGGCGTTTTAAGGCCATAAAATAGGAATTCTGTACCATTCTCATATTTTCGTGTGTTATAGCCCATGCCATCTTCATGCATCTGGGCAACTGGAGCCGAATCGCCTAAAATTTTATCGGCCCATAAAAAACTATTAAAGGAACAATAGTTATTGCTTTCCATAATCGTTCCTCATTTTTTGGCATCTTAGTTTCATGAAATATGAATTCTGCATGATTTTCATATTTTCGTGTGCGCCCATGCCATCTTCATTCATACAGGCGACCGGACCCGAATCGACTAAAATTTTGTCGGCTTACCAAAAACGACCTAAGGAACAATAGTTATTGCTTTGCCATGATTGTTCATTATTTTTTAGCATTTTAGTGCCATTAAATAGGAATTACGCACCATTCTCATATTTTCGCGTGCTATAGCCCACGCCATTTGCATGCATCCAGGCGGTCGGACCCGAATCACCTAAAAACAATTTGGACCATCAAAAACTACCTAAGGAATAACAGTCATCGCTCCGCCTTGACCTTTCCTCATTTTTTAGCATTTTAGGGCCATAAAATAGAATTCTAAGATTTTCGTGTGTTATAACCCACGTCATCTTCATCCATCCAGGCTAGCAAACTCGAATCGCCTAATATTTTACTAGCCCATTAAAAATGACCTAAGGAATAATAGGCATCACTTCGCCATGATCGTTCCTCAATTTTTGGCATTTACGTCTATAAAGTAGGAATTCAATACCATTCTCATATTTTCATGTGCTATAGACTACGCCATCTGCAAGTATCTGAGTGATTGGACCCGAATCGCTTAAAATTTTAACGGCCCATAAAAAATGACCTAAGGAATAATAGTCATCGCTTCGACATGACTGTTCCTTATTTTTTGGCATTTTAGGGCCAAAAAATAGAAACTTTGCACCATTCCCAAATTTTCGTATGTTATAACCCACGTCATCTACATGTATCCGGATGACCAGATCGAATCGACTAAAATTTTGTCGGCCAATCTAAAATGACCTAAGAAACAAAAGTCATTGCTTCGCCCTGATCGCTCCTCGTTTTTGGCCATTTCAAGGCCATAAAATTTGAACTCTGCATCATTCCCAGATTTTCGTATTCTATAGCCCACTTCATCTGCATGCATCCAGGCGACCAGACCCTAAAATTTTGTTGGCCCATCAAAAACAACCCCAGGAATAATAATCATCACTTCTCCATGATTGTTCCTCGTTTTTTTTTTTTTGCATTTTAGGATCATAAAACAAGAATTCCATACCATTCCCAGATTTTTGTGTGCTATAGCCCATGCCATCTGCATGCATCACGGCAATCGGACCTCAGTCACTTAAGATTTTGCCAACCCATCAAAAACAAACAAAGGAACGATAGTCATCACTTCTCCATGATCGTTCCTTATTATTTGGCGTTTTAGGGCCATTATATAGGAATTCTGCACTATTCCAAGATTTTCGTGTGTTATAGCTCACGCCATCTGCATGCATCCGACGATTGGACCCGAATCGCCTAAAATTTTGTCAGCCTATCAAAAACGACCTAAGAAACAATATTCATCGCTTCGCCATGACTGCTCCTCATTTTTTGGCGTTTTAGGGCCATAAAATAGGAATTCAGCACCATTTCCAAATTTTCATATGATATAGCCCATGTCATCCGCATGCATCCGGACGATCGGATCCGAATTGCATAAAAAAATTTCGGCCTATTAAAAATGACCTAAGGAACAATAGTCATCATTTTGTCATGGTCATTCCTCGTGTTTTGGCGATTTAGGCCCATAAAACAGGATTTCTCACCATTCTCAGATTTTCATGTGCTATAGCCCACGTCATCTGCATACATCAGGGTGATCGGACCCGAATCACCTAAAACTTTATCGGTCCATCAAAAACAACCTAAGGAATAATAGTCATCGTTTATCCATGACGGTTTCTTATTTTTTGGTATTTTAGGACCATAAAACAGTAATTCCGAACCATTCCCAAATTTTCATGTGCTATATCCCACGCCGATTGCATGCATCCGGGCGATCGGACCCGAATATCCTAAAATTTTGTCGGCCCATCAAAAACGACCTAAGGAACAATAGTCATCTCTTCGCGATGACCTTTCCTTATTTTTGGCATTTTAGAGCAATAAAATAGGAATTCTGCACCATTCCCAAATTTTTCTGTGCTATATCCCACGCCATCTGCATGTATCCAGGCGACCCAACCCGAATCACCTAACATTTTGATGACCCATCAAAAATGACATAAGTAACAATAGTTATTGATTCACCACGATTTTTCCTCATTTTTTGGTGTTTAAGGATGATAAAACAGGAACTCCGCATCATTCCCAGATTTTCCAGTATTATTGCCCACGCCATGTGCATTCATGGACCAGAATTACCTAAAATTTTGCTGGCCCATCAAAAACGACCAAAGGAATAATATTTTTTCGCCATGATCGTTCCTCACTTTTTAGTGTTAGGGCCATAAAATAGGAATTTTGCACCATTCCTAGATTTTTGGGTGTTATTGCCCACGCCATGTGCATTCATCCGAGTGACTAGACCCGAATCGCCTAAAATTTTGTCAACCCATCAAAACGATCTAAGGAACAATAGTCATCGCTTTGCCATTACCGTTCTTCGTTTTTTGGCATTTTACGGCCATAAAATAAGAATTCCTCATCATTTCCAAATTTTCGTGTGCTAGCTCGCGTCATCTGCATTCATCTGGGCGACCGGACCCTAATCACCTAAAAAATTTCCGTACCATCAAAACGACCTAAGGAATAATAGTCATCGCTTCTCCATAACTGCTCCTCATTTTTTGACGTTTTAGGGTCATAAATAGGAATTCCGCACCATTCCTAGATTTTCTTGTGCTAACCTACGCCATCTGCATGTATCGGGGTGACCGGACCCAAATCACTTAAAATTTTGTCGTTCCATCAAACGTCCTAAGGAATAATAGTCATTGTTGTGCCATGACCGTTCCTCATTTTTTAGCGTTTTCGAGCCATCTGCATGCATTCGGGTGACCAGACTCGAATCGCCTAAAATTTTATCGGCCCATAAGAAATGACCTAACTTCATGGCATTATCTATTTAACCTGGAGTTTCAATTATGAAATTTGAAATTCCATAATAATCTAGGTAAAAAGGTACGACGCCGGTTTCTCAGGCGACGTGCTTAAAAGTAGAGGTGTTCATAATAACCTGCAAAACCGAAAACCGAACCAAACCGACCAAAAAAATGAAACTATTTTGGATGGGTATGGTTTTGGTTTTGAATTTTAAAAACTGATCAAATTTGGTTTGGTTTTGGTTTTAATCAAAAAATAACCGACAAAAACTGAACCAAACCGACTATAGAAGTAGCGATTTAAATTATTATTACACATGTATGTATGTATATTTTTATACAAATTTTCTCAAAATTTATTGTACAGTTTAGTAGTTTGTAATTTTAGTCTAGTTCTTTGCTATTATAATAATCTAGTTTTTTGCCTTTACATTCTAGTTTGATTGATAGTTTTCTTTTGCTAAGTACAAGAATCTATTTCATTTTGAAAATAATTTATTTTTAATTGATTCATAAAATTATTCATCACTATTTGGTTCAATTATCAACAATATATCTTAGTAAATGATAGTGTTATATTGTAAATGTAGTCGCCGGAATGTATTTGGTAGTATATGTCGCATATTTAAAAAAAACGATAAATAACCGAAAAAACAAAAAAACGATAAAAATCGAACAGATAAAAAGCCGACTTAATTGATTTGGTTTGGTTCGAATATTTGAAAAATCGACTTACTTAATTTGGTTTCTTTATAGGAAAACCCGATCAAAACCGAACCATGAGCACCCCTACTTAAAAATTCCGAGTAACTTTGTATTTGAAACAAATCAGCTATAACAGCATAGATTGGGATTAACGGGTAAAACACATTACTACTTACTAATTTACTCGAGGTAGAAATTTAAAAGAACAATTCTACGTACATTTCGCATATTATTACTAAACGTTACACACTAAAAGTAAAGTTACAATTTGTTTGTCACGTTGAAGTAACTTAACTATGCGTGAATAGTTTAGAATGCCATTAAATTTTCATCGTCAATGTATGACCCATTACTCCACACATAAACACATTGCCAGTCGGTAAATTTCACGACATAAAAGTTTAAAATACAAAAAAAAAAAAAAAAAAAAAAAGTGTGTGTGTGTGTTTGAAAAAAAAAAAAAAAAAAAAAAGGAGGTGGGAATTCATACTTGCCATCGCAAAACTCCTTGTAGTTTCTCTCGCCATTATACTATCATTTGATTCAATTAAACATGGAAACCTTCAAGCTGCCTCAATTTTCAACTATTTCACACAAAACCAAATCATGAATAAAACTTACAATGTTAACATGTTTGGTAAATACCTCATGAATTACAGAGCCCAGATTTGATACAATTGCCTGACCTTAGGAGTATGTATACTATGTTACTCGAACTCTCCGAAAATATTGCCGGGTGTGTATCGGATCCTCCAAAAGTAGTGCATTTTTTAAGGATCCGAATAGGCGCAACATCATTTTGGAGAGTCCGCACAACATAGGGAGTATATATTGGTTAGATCAGAAGCTCTGGGAGCTAAAAAAATAATAATTTACATGAATTTACGGAGAGAGAAACTACAGAAACTATCTACAACAAGAAAATAAAAGAGGGAAAAAACAAACTGTGTAATGCTACTCCCCGTGGATCATGACAGACTGAAAGGGTACTCTTTTGATTTCAATAAAGGATGAAAATTCCTTGCTCATAGGTTGTTTCCATGGTTCACCATCCATCTGCATATACGCTTCTTTCCATTCGCCACCTCTCAATTCAAACCTAATTGCTGAAGCCTAGTGAATAGAAACAGATACTTTAAATTAAACCCGAATCAATAATGTCAAACAACTCCGACCAGCGACCAGAGCATATCTAAATGGATTGCAGTGTGATACCTGGGCAATATGTTTGGCGGAGATGAGTTCAACCATAACCATAGAAGCATGCCACCCATGTTTCAGGCCAAATATTTCAACATATCCATCATCTGCATGGGCTTCAACAAAACCCCTCTGAAATTTCAAAAGCAAGTGAAAAGAAATCAATATTATTGTCCAAAAAATGTTGCAGTAGATAATGCCTTCGCTTATTTCAAAATTAGCACTTGAGGACTTCGGCTCTCGTTGAGCTCAATTTCCTTAGCATGGAAATTTAGAAAATTCAGTACCTAAAAGACACAGCTCAATTGTTTTTTTTTTAAAGTATGCAATTATATCATATTCAGTACTTTGAGCGGAAGGTGACCAAAAAACGAAGTTGGTTGATAAAATGAAAGGAAATATCAACTTGTTCTACACGAATTTTCAGACGAAAGTCCTAAGATCATTGGTTTAGCAAAGACTAACTTAAGTGTTTCTTAAAGAAGCTGTAAAGTTCACTATCCAATATAAAGAAACATCTACATATTCTGCTTAATCATGATCACAACTGCCCAAACATGTCTATTTGACTTCCAGGGGTCTGATTTAAGTCAATTGAGGTTCTTACAGCCCTCTACAGACATAGTCCTAAAAGAAAAAGGACAAATGCAAAATGGAAGTGCATCACTATTAGTAGCAAAGTCACCATTCGCTGTGTCTAATATAAAAAATACCTTCTCCAAATACTCTGGCTTCAAATTCCCCCATGGATTCCTTCCACTGCCATAGCTGGGAAGATTCAAAGTGACTATAGACCGAACACTGCAACATGAAGTAATGTAAGGTCAAGTAAAAGGCATGTATAACCATAAAACTTCGAATATGTAACAACTCATAAGAAGCACTATCATCAGCATGATGTTTCAGTGTGATGACTATATTTGTAGAACCCAAAGGTGTAGCCTAGTGATCAACAAAGTGGGTGAGAACCACGGTATCAGGTTGAAATTCTAGTGGAGGCAAAACCACTAGGTGATTTCCTCCTATCTGTCCATTGGTGGACAGAGTTACCTGGTATCTGGATTGGTGGGAGGTGGCAGGTACCTAGTGGAATTAGTGAGGTGCGCAAGCTGGCCTGGAAACCACGGTGATCAAAAAGAAAAAATGATGACTATATTTGTCAAAATATTCCGCGAAAAAGTAAGGAATCCAAGAGATTCTACATCATGCGATGGATACTTTAGTACATTGCTCTAACAGATACCACAGGATGAATGTCAACCTTGAAGGGATAGGGACTTGCTCCCACTTTGAGCTATTGACCTTCTTGACATATAACCGCAGAATGTTATTTAATCCCCTGCATCCCAAAAAAAATTCTTCAGGAGATCAGATATATGCTTCAGCAAACTTAGATTAAAAACCCAACATATGCTTTAAAATGGAAACAGCAACAATAATAAGCGGGAAAAAAGATCTTTCCAAAAAACATTTCTTAAATGAGCTAATCCCACAACACCAAAAGCCAGTAGAATCGTTCCCAAGAAAGCTTGGAAGGTAAGACGCCATAATCTAAAGCCATTGTGTATCGAAAAAAGAGGAAGCAGGCAAACATCATATACGAAGTACCGCTTATAATATAGCTATCTACAATAGTATTCATATGGAGCAAGTAATTCAAGTGGAGAGTTAAATTTCTAATCAAGTATAATGCAAGACAACTAGCTCTATATTTAATTAAAGACACAAATCTTCAAGAGAAACTACATTTTGTTATTGAGTTGTTAAAAAGTACATGGATGCGGTTTTCTTATGCATGACTTTGGCCAATAGAACTGTTAGCTTTAGAATACTACAAATAAGGAGCAAACAACACGTGATAAACCAATCTACCAGGACATTTGTGGTCTTGAGATTTGATCTCTTGAGATTTGTAGCTTTAAAATACTACAAATAAGGAGCAAACAACACGTGATAAACCAATCTACCAGGACATTTGTGGTCTTGAGATTTGATCTCTTATGGTAATATCCTATCAGATCTGTCCGCACTTGCTACCTTCCATGCCTAAGAATATAAGAATATGTATGCAAATTATGATAGGCAAGCATGACAAGCAACACTTTTGATCTGAAGTGCAAAAAGAAAGATATCTTTTTTAAGGCTAGGACTAATAGTCCAGGCTACAAATGTCACCAAGCAGGGCCTTACTGATAGATTAAAAAAATGGTTTATATCTCTAATTTGTTCTTACCCCAATCAATGATGAACTAGACAAGTAAGACGGAAGCAAATTGTATGATTATGCATGTAGGAACACAAGGAAAAAAGAAACAGTTATGGCATCCGGGATATGACTGGATAATTGAGTGAGACAGTTTAACCTTAAGCCAGGATCGCTGCTACAAGGTGCAAAGAACCAGCCTTGCTTGCAACTATATCCTGAGTAAATCAACTGCAGTAAATATTCTTGTTAGAATCTAAACCATGTACCCCATGAAATTAAATATACTGTACTTATGAAAAGTTAAAACAACGATTAGTATACACTTCATATTTGTATGTGTCTTTATAACAGAAGTTTAAAAGACAAGTAGTGGCTATAAAACATCAAAGGATGGCAAACTTATGCTGCAGTAAGAACAACAAATCATCTGACAAGCAATACTGACTATAAAACTGCTAGCCATCATATGCATAGAACAAGAGTCTTACATAACTTTCGCTAGATTATCGCATACTACAAAGTTCAGAACCCTATCATAGGATATATTATGTAATTTTCAGTAGTAGTTACACAAATTCCCTAAAATCTTTCAAGAGAAACTGAAGAATTTGAAATCTCCAATGAAAAGTAACCCAGGCAGAAGAAACTGAGTACTGATCTTAAAAAATGAGAGATCAAACTTTTCACTGGTCTTCCTTCAACAGGAGAAGCTTCAATTTCTAATCATGTAAGATTCTTGAGTTAATAGGTATTCTGGTGAGTCTCTCCATTAAGAAAAGCCATACTCAATTCCTTAAAGACAAAAAAAAACACAAAAGAAAATCAGGATAATCATCCATGCTAGTTACAATAGTATTTCATAAGAACTATTAGTGGGAACTAAAACAGAACAGTAAGCTCTATCTTCAATTAGATATCCCAGATGTTTTCAGGAACTGATGAGCTATAAAATTTTAAAAATAAAACATACTCGATGCGTGAGTGAATAATGGAATATCCAGTTGTGATATTCAGATATTTTGTATAATTCTTTTACAAAATAAAAATGAAAAGACTAAAAACAAAATAACCTGGAAGCAAAGCTCCTAGAGGAAAAATGCAATACAATCCAAATTAAATGCATTGTTCCATTTAAAAAGCACAATTAAACATGTGTCAGGACAGGCATGTGTTACCAAAACTTTGGTCTTTTTCCCAATTTCTAGACTCCACATTAGAAAACCATCTTGTGCAAATTGATCACCTAGATTTAAGTGGAAAGATTTGAGATCCTATTACTTGAATTATAGTTCAATCAATATATGGCTTGCAAAGTTTTATGTGTCTTTGGAGAAACTTTATTCTGTTAATGCAGAGACCCTTTTAGTGTTCACCAAATGTTACACATCTGGGACTGAAGTTTGCTTCACTTCAGACATATGTCCCTTTCCTTGTTAGAGGTGTTGCTGGTATCACATTTCTTCATTTTGAGAAGTATGTATGCTTTATCAAGTTGAATTTAAGAAAATAAAAGATCAAGAAACTTTTTAAAATTAAAACTACAAAAACATGATCAAGTTTATGATCAAGAACGAGAGCGTCAACCTTGTTTGAAAGAGGACCTTGAGCAAGGTATGGCTTTTCATTGCGTAGATGGTGAAAACCATAGGCAACTTGCGCATCCATTCCTGCAATATTAGTGGTAAAGATAAATTGTCACAGCTGCTTGTTTATCACATAATGTTAAACAAAAATAAAAGTAAAAGTATGACACTGAGTAAGCAAACAGGCAATTTTCTTTGTTGATAACTTTGATTTTATTACATTGTCTAAACAATGTCTTTTCTTCTCAAGGCAAGGTAAGTTGGTGTTAGACACCAAGAGCCATTTTTTGTGGTTAAAATAATTTTCCCCATATCCCAATCGGTTTGGCATCATTTCCCTGTATACAGATTTTTGGGATGTATAGGAAAGAGTGCCAACTTATCTAGCATCTGGCCCTATCACTTTAGTAGCAGCAGTAATTATAGTTTCAATAACTCCAAACAAAAACTGTTGTTCTCAAAACTAGCAAAAGTGGTGGTACAATGGTGGTGATAGAAACTATTTTTTCTGATTTTAGCAACTCCAAATATTGACACTGGAAGACCAAGTGCTGGTGGAGGGAGTATATGTATTTGTAGAGGCACTGCCAACTAAGAATAGTAACATCAGCTTAAGCTATAAGATTTAATCAAGATAGATCACAAGATACACGAAAAGAAGTGGTTTTGCCAGAATTGATTGTGGATTTTCTAGTATTCATACAAATCTAAAAGAATTTTATATTTTTCTAATAAAATCAAAGACACTGATCTATATAGACCAGTTACATGTCTTGCCAGATAGCAGCAAATAAATGTAAATAAAGTAATAAATCATGGTGTTGAAAGTACTTTGATGCTCTAGTTAGACCAAGTTACTGTTGCACACCTATGCTAAAGTAATTGTAAAATACTCCTTGATAGTAGGACGACTTCTCTGGTAATTGACCATCAACTTCCAATTCCTGCACAACCAACATCGTAGATGAATTAGTAGAAACAGCTAGAAAATTAAATATGTTCATCATGACTCAGTTTAAAGTAAAAAAAAAAATTTAAAGATGGAGGTTTATCCTTAAGGCAGTTCATTGACAGAATGAACCTTTGGCATATCCATTCAATCAAAACAAGGAACGAAACAAACAAACATATGATACCTTGCAACTTGCAAGTTAACAGAAAAAAAGAAGATGCATGTACTAAACCAATATATGGAGATGCTCGTTCTAGTTGAGCATCTAACTGTACCAAAACACTAATCACATAAGCAAAAGTATATAGGAATTGCTGTAATATTACATTTAGAATGAAAACCATCCAAGTGATACTTAGATGCTAAATTCCCAAGAAACGTTTAGTAACCATATCCTTGAAGCATAACTAATTTACTAGGACCAATGAAATAGCACTGTACGAACAATGAATGACTTTAATCAAGAGAACATAAGTATATATTAACAAGTCTCCATGAATTGATTTCCTTGGGACCCTATGAATTAGCACCGAACAAACAATAAATGACTTTCATTTAGAGAAGCATAAGTATATATTAACAAATCTACAGCACATTGATTTCTTTAAACTGCAATTTGGCGAGCACATTGATTTCTTTAAACTGCAAATTGGCTACGCCAAATTGCAAATCTCACAGGCACTTTTGGGCCTCGAGTAGTATATTAACCATGAAGTTGGTAGTTTAGCACACTGATGACCAAAAGTGGCGAGGAATGACTCATTGACCAACTCCCATTCTGTCAACTGGGGAAAAGACATGCACTGTAGATGCTTCTGGAGTCATCTAGCATGCTACAAATAGCAGAGTGATCTTTATGGCTCAACAAACACATGCTTAGATTGTAGATGCTCTAGTATCAGTTTTCTAGTTGGTGAGATGGTCATTGGATTCGACAGGCAGCAGCTGCATGCTATTTCGCCAATAATAAGCTGAGAGCAGTTGGCATGGAAGAAGATTAAGCAAAGTACTTTTTAGCACTGTGGATAGGGTGCTCATGCTAAAAGATCAACAACATATGATAACGAGCTACAAGAAGTATACATCTGACCGGACGTAATAAACTTTATGAAGGAAAAAACATGTACTGAGAAATTACCAGAGACAAACGAAATTAGGAAATAGGTTTTACTCCAGATTACTATACTATTAAGGACGATAATGACAGATTAGGACCAAGACCACCAATGCATGTCCATTCGAGACACCAGAATGAGTTTCAAAATAATGGATAAATCAATCACCTGATCAAGAGATGCACACTCCGAAGGTTTTAAAGAATAAGGTGTCTCCAAAGCTTCCCCAGCTGGCATTGATATTACAAGATTCCAGCTGCAAATGAAAGCTGCTGTTTGATAAAGTTGCTAAGAGTACAAATGATGTTCAAATAATTAAGGTAGAAGACAAGAAAGAAGAAATGACAACTAAATCTCTTATATCCATCCTAAAGTAAACACTTCTTGCAACTGCATGAAATGATATAAACGCGTGTTCTGTTTTACTAAAAATCTTCATTAGACACGTTGATTTTACTACTGACACACTATGAAAAATTAATTAAAACATTTTCCAACAATAATACAAAGAAATATGAGCCTTACTCATGTTTTAGGTGTATCACGATTTAAAAAAAAAAACAGGTTTCAAATTTCAAATAGAAACATAATGAAAAATAGAAGGTGAAATTTAAACTATATATATACTTTTGAAAGCAAATTGCACATCACATTTATAATTTTAGGAGATTGAGACCATGGAATTAGAAAAGGGTTTATTAAGAACTATGGATAAAATTAAAATATTCACCTATCTAGACGGCAGATAGGACCATTGGCAACCCTGTCAAGAATTCTTTTCGTGGCTGCCTTCCAGTTAAAAGGAAATGAACCGCCCTGAAAAGAGAAGCCCCACAAATTTCAGAAAAACTAGTCAAAAGAAGAGAAAGAAAGAACTGATCAAGCAAGTTGGAAGAAAGATACCAATAGGAGCTTACCCAACCAAAACTCCTCGACAAGTCATTTCCTGTACCAAGTGGAATTATGCCAGATGGTGGAACTGGCTCCCGATCTTGTTTCTTGAGCTCTCCAAGGCAGCCAAGTACCCACCCAACAGTACCGTCACCTCCTGCTGCCTGCAAAACCAGAAAATTACACACATAGCTCCTTGACTACATTGTCCTTTGTGCAACAGTTAATCTCAAATGCCAGAAAAAAATGCACTGGGAGAATATGCCGTGTTTAAGAAGCAAAAAGGGGCCATAATTATGTTGAATAGCATGCATACCACGACCCTTATCTTTTCACGAGTCTCTTTTGCACAGGTGTCACCAAGAGCAGCAAACTTCTCCAGGCAACTCAATCCATATTGAACGAATTCATGCGGCTTCACAGCTGAAAGGTCAAAAACCTGGCACAGTTTAACGCAAAGACAGAAAGAAGATCAAAAGAAAAGAAAATCAATGCCATTTGTGAAAGAATGACTATTTAATAAAGATATTACACTATTTAATCATCCAACTAGATGTTTTCATAGGAACAACCTTACAACACAACCAGCTACATTCCCCCTCCCAAGGAATATCAGAACATAAGAGCCCCATCAGAAACCACAAAGCTCAAAGTTTAGACAATAAGCAACCAGAGCATAGACGAACAATATTCAGGAAGAAGTACCTGTATTATTTCTAACATCTTAAATGTAAGAAATTCCTCTCACTTCCAGCGGCACATAATCCGACCACAGATTATGTTCTTGGTAAGTAGAGGAACAGATGGACAGAAAAAAACATCACTCCTAGTTTTCTTTTAGGTCTGATGTTGCCAATGATCCTTTCCACTATATTAAGTAGATTTTTCATTTTTCTTACATGCATCAATGTCACATGGAGATATCTATGCTCATTACTCCAGGAGAATGAAATGATAGATGAAAATGTTACACATGGAATCAAAATTGGATGATGGAAATGGAGAAGTGCGTCTAAAGTGTTATGCAACAGAAGGATGCCCACCAAAGAGAACGCTAAGTTTCCTACAAAGGTTATAAGACCAGCAATGTTATATAAAGTAAATGTTGTGCCATTAAAGTCCAACACATCCACAAGATGAGTCTCCCAGAGACGCAGATGCAAAGATGGATGTGCAGTCACAACAACAACAACAACTAGAACCCAATGTAATCCCACAAGTAGGATCTGAGGAGGGGTGTGTACGCAGACCTTACCCCTACCTTTAAGAAAGAAGAGAGGTTGTAGATCCTCGGCTCAGGAAAGATAAAGCGGATGTGCAATCACACAAGATTAGAAAAGGTACAGCAAGAATCACATGAAAGGAAGCTTTTTCGAAAGACGTACAATTCCTTGAAATCCATACAGTCTTCGCAAAAGATAAAGCATAATGGGAGAAAAAGATCTATAGGCAATACCAATTAGTTAGAAATATATTTAACTTATGTTAGTACATTTATTTTAAGTCTTCTGCCCTCTAGGAGTTTTTTCGCCCTATTAGAGATTTTTATGCAAGAGCAATAATATATAGAGAACTTTTAGTGCTTCCTCTATCCCAATTCATGTAGCGATAGTTTAAGAAAGAAATGAATACTTTTGAAACTTGTGGTCTAAAATAAGCCATAGACATTTGTGTGGCTATAAATCATTTCATTAAGGATAAAATACGAAATTTGAAGTTAAATTGTTTTTAAATAAGTATAATATTTTTTTGGAACAAACAAAATAGGATAGTATGACACACAAATTGGGCCATAGTGAGTAATTTTTATTTTGTATAGCGTAGGCCTGAGATGAACTTAAAGGAAGGAACGTGATTAGTGAGCATTCCTATAGCAGACTATTAGCCTGTTTGGCCAAGCTTCTTTTTGGCCAAAAGTGCTTTTTTTTGCTAAAAGTACTTTTGGCCAAAAATTGAGGTGTTTGGCCAAGCTTTTGGAAGGAAAATAAGTGCTTTTGAGGAGAAGCAGAAGCAGTTTTGGAGAAGCAGAAAAAGTAGCTTCTCTCCAAAAGCATTTTTTGAGAAGCACTTTTGAGAAAAATACACATAGAAGCAGTTTTTTAAAGCTTGGCCAAACACTAATTGTTGTTCAGAAGTGTTTTTCAAACTGGTTAGTCAAACACAAACTGCTTCCCACCAAAAGTACTTTTGAGAAAAGCACTTTTGAAAAAAAGTACTTCTCAAAATAAGCTGATTTTTGCAGCTTGGCCAAACGGGCTATATGACTTGTTAGAGATTGAAGTGTAGTTATTGTTGTTTATGTTGTTGCATCAATGTCACACGTGTAAGAGAGGGGCGGACGCATGTTAGACTAAGTCTGCAACACCGCTTCATCGGAAAATTTTACATATACACATAGAAACGATGTACTAAATAGATAAATATAAATCAAATGACACCTCTTGACGTGATGGGTTGTGTGGTCTGATGGTCGTGAGCGCCAATTTGCATAATGGAGGTCATTTGTCCGAATCTCACTGCATATGTCTTTTGTGCATTTTTTAAGCCTCTTTTGTTGGAAAGAAAAGATAAAGGTTGTGAGAATCGAACCCTATCCTTCTCTACGTTTAAAATTGAATAAACCAATACACCAAAACTGATTTCTCCTAGTTGATGAGATCATAAACAATAATGCTGGAAAGTTACCATTTTAGTATCACAAACAGATTTAGAACCATAATTCTTAGAAATATTAGTCCTCCTCTTCTGTAATCTGCAACTTTTGAGTGATTATTTGCTAGTTTTTCTCTTCTCAACTTCTCATCTCTCATGTCGTTATAATAGCCGGATCCAACATTTTAGCTTAATGGTTTCAACCTTTAAAGTTCTTAACACTATACTCGCTATATTTTTAAGTGAAGAGTTCAAACTCTAATATTTGTTGAAATGTTGTTGTTTTTCACGTATATATCTATGATCCATGTCAAAATACTTGGTTCGGTTGAACCGCTAGTTGTAGAGCTGCCATTGGTACTAATCTATTGATCACTTCTTTATACATGCCTAGCTGAAATAACTCCAACCAACATAGCTGCGCAATAAATATCCAGAATTGATATAAAAGTTCTACTAAAAAGTTAAAGTAGTACGTAATAAATTGAAAAAGGTAGCCCACGTACAAATATAAAAATCTGCATCGCAACAATCCAAAAATCCACCAAAATATTTCCTTTTCCCACATGTAACACTCAAATCCACACACACACACACCAAAAGAAAAAAATTACACGCGCGTGCGCAATGCAAAAAAGGTTACCTGTTCTTCACCCATGAGATCCTGCAACCGAGCTTTAAGCTCCGGTCCATGTCTCCCACCACTTTTAGCATTAATAAACACAACCAACGGCGATTCACACGGCTTCGGAATCTCAGCCCCGTCGGCGTGAGTCATATCAAAATGCCGCTTCACGGAATCAACGTCCTTGTTCTGAATCGCTTCTCTCATCGCTACCCTTAAATACTCCGGCATCGTAATCCGTTTTCTCAAATCCTCCTTATGTATCGTTACCCCTGTACATCCCATTATTGAATCTATCACCGACGATCTCGCCGACGACGTCGCCGCCGTGTTCCGACTCGTTGATAAATCTGTTGGTGTCGACTCCGGCGAACCCATAAGAAATGACTAATTTACCCCTCCTTCTCCCTTTTTAATTGGTTATTAACAGCCTATACTGTGTTGGATTATTTGTATAGGAGGAGAAGGGTGGGGTGTTTTGGGTAGGGGTTGGGGTGGGAAAGTGGAGATGAAGAAAGGTATTGGATATGGCGTTTGAATTTGGTATAAGAATAGAATATTTTAAAAGGACAAATATTTTTAAAAAATGGAAATATTTGAAAAGGAATGTTGAGTTTGTAAATCTATATCTATATCTATATTATATTAAAATAAGGTAGTGAATCATGAGTTTAAGCCTAGGGGTGTCAATAGTTCGGTTCGGTCGGTTATTTTATAATATTTGTATCATACCAATTTTTCGGTTATTCTATTATGTATAACTAAAATTAGACTTTTCGAAACCGTCTCAATCATATCGGTTTCTTTTCGGTATCGGTACGGTTCGGTAAATATTCGATAATTTTTTTTAAATGCCATGTAAAAATCATTATTAGAAGTAGAATGCAATAACATACGTACTTTTATACGACTTACCAAAACTCTCTAGATATTTTTACAGTTTAAAAGGTGATAAATTAAGAAAATATAAAAGATGGCTAGAGTATAGATCCATCAATTATTCTACATTAGCGTAAAAGAAACTAAGTAAATACAAAAATATAAATCACACGAGTGGAAAGATATTAACCAAGATGGGTCTCAAGAATAAAGTCTATAGAAGATTAAATATTCAAAAAGATAAATCTAAATAATACGAGAGGAAACATATTCAATACATTGTAGTTTTCTACTCATAATCGCTACAATACCTTGTGTTTTGCTAGTGAATATGTTGGAAATAATTTAGTTTTAATAGGAGTAGCATAATAGATTTGGAAATTAGGATTTTAAGTTTAATTACTTGTTGGCTTGTAACTATTTCATAATTCCAAGGTCCCGAAATTTTTTTAATGCTTTATAATTTTTAAACGTAATATATAAATATATTTTTCACATTGTAAATTTATTACGGTTCGGTATTTTTTTCGATTTATTTTTATAAAATAAAAACCTACTCTAATTATCGGTACGGTTATATATTTATATAAAAACCTACGGTTTTATTAAAAGAAATCTAAAAATCGGTTCGATACGGTACGGTACGGTTCGGTCAATTTAGTCGGTTTTTAAATATCCATTGACACCCCTAGACTTAAGCCAAATGGCATATTGAGAAAATGTCACTTGGCACTTTCAACAAAATCTAAATAAATTTTAAACAAATTTAGTTAGGAATGAGATAAATTAGATTTGATCAAATTTAATTTACATGGTTATTGGATTTGTCTTTGACTAGATATCACTTTAATTTGTTTGTAAAATTCTTCACGTTTGGGTTATTATGTAAGGAAATAATAATTTAGTTTTGAATTGTTAAAAGCACTGACCCATATGATCTCCTCATTAAATGCTACATTAAAAATAATTTGTTGTTAAGGAAGGAAAAAATGAGTTAATTTTGGTTTACTTTACACTTAAATGAGACTCCATTATTTCTGGCTTTACACTTAAATATATTGATTATTTTTTAGCTTAACTTATAAGGTAAACAAAATTCAGTGCATTCATAACTTGCAAAATTTATCTTATACAAGTTAAAATAATTTTTTTTTCAAACTGACAAAATTTTACCAAAAATAACCATTGTTAGAAGTTTCAATAATAAAATACCACGTGATTTTGATGAAGTACTATAAAGTATGATCATAAGCACTTTTTTTTCTGTTATTGAAGTAAAAACTAAATAAAGAATTAAATTAAATATCATACTAAGAAAATAATTTAGAAAAAAGGGGGATGAAAATAGCGTGAGCGTTTTTATAGTTTGAATTAATCTAAAGAATATAATAAAGCAAGAAAATAATTGATAATTCAAAATAGTGTTGATAAAATTAAATATTCAAATATTATTGATAAATTAAATAGTATATGATGAAATATTAAAAATAAATGAAATTTTTATTTCATTGGAAAGAAAAATTATTTTCATCTATATAAAGTATATTATAATGGAAGTAATGAACAAGATATAAAGTAAGTAGCAAGTTAATAAAAGGTCACATAATAGCGTAACAATAACATAATTTTTTTTAGATAAATTTAATTTAGATTAACACAATATAGTGAAAATCAATTAATATTAACTTCTATTTTCATAGTAAATAGATACCTATTTAAGTGTTAATGTGAACTTAATTGCTTGGATCAAGACAACCTTCATATAAGCACAATTATTTTTAGTAAGATGCATGCTATATTTCGGACGTCATTATATTATTTGAAATTAACCTTTCAATTGATATTATTAATTTATTAATAAGTATATAGAGTGAAGTTGTCTATTAATTTTATTATCTTATTTCATAATCGATTTATTTAAATTACTATAACAAAGTACAATAACATTAAAAGTGTGTGGGAACTACTTTTGTAAAACTATATGGATATTTTGCCTGTTTTGAAATATCATTAGTTATAATTTTTTCTTAATGCGATCATTGTATTAAGATCTCTAACCTTAACAATTTATGATAATTAAAATTTTCTTGGGAATAAGACTTTTTGAGTTTGAGATAAGAAAATATTATATGTAATATCTCATAATTATTATTTATCTCCTCCCTCCTATACTCAGAAGGAGCTATATAATATACAATTTAAGTTTTTTATATACTGATAGTACAAAAATTATAGTGATTTTTTATATATAAATTTATATATATATATATATATATATATATATATATATATATATATATATTAATATGGATGAAAGATAACATTAGCATAGCGAGTAAAATGATAATAAACATAACATCAAAATTAAAAGGTGAAATAGTTTAATCATTTTAAATTACTGAACTTTTGAAAATTATGTAGAATATATCGATGTCAAATATTTTAACTATTTAAATTAAATAGTTTCATATAAAAAGGATAAAATGATAGAATTAGAACACTTTAATCTTCTGTATTATTTATTTTTAAAATTTGTTCAGAGATCACTGATTTTGAGTCCATCTCTCTAACTTATTATTTGTCGATCAATCAGTCACATATTACTTAACTTTCTTATAATAATTTAATGTTAATAATCTTATTTAATTTTATTTTTCAATCTTTGATATTTTGAGCTAGATGAATAGCTAGTAGTTACGAGCAACAATCCCTTAACTATATAGATAGAAAAGGTTATAAAGATACGTGTTACATCCACGAGGAGTTGAGAAATTGACGGAATTATGAATTAAATGAGAGCTTGCAGTTCATCTATTTAATGGTTTGATGATGTTATTTGAAGATTTATCAAATTTTTATGCTATGTTAATTTTTTCAATTAATTAATAGGATTTGATCCAACTCATTTGTTGTATTAATTTGTGTAATATTCGATACTTAAGATATAGTTATAATCTTGTCATTAAAATTCATCTTAATATTCGAGAATTTGTCATTTTATTGGGCATGCTGCATGCCATGTTAATATTTTGCAAAATGAAATAGGACTTTGATCCAACTCATTTGTCATAATAACTTTTGTAAGATTCTAAAATTAGGATAAATTTTAATAATGTAGCCATTGACGTGCATCTTAATTAATGGTTTAATGAACCAGTTGTTTTCAGGATCGTTCATTTTGTTGAGCAAGCTATAGGAGTTTGATCCAACTTAACTATTATATTAATTTATGTAATATTCAAAACTTAAAATATATATTCTTAGTGTCTGATACAATCTATTTTAATCCCCATTTACTTCTAAATTTATATATTTTAGTTACATACGTATTTCGATTGGAGGTTGACGATTAGGATAGTAGGTTAGTAAGTAGTCAAGCGTATTTATTTTTCATACCTATATTGGTTTTCCATACCTATAGTACTAGTGTTATTTTCGTATTTCCTATTCTTAGATTTCTATTACTACATGTTGGTTCTTTTGCTTCGGTTATCTTATTATTCTGGTTGTGGTTACTACTTCTCTTTTCATGCATGGCTACTTCATTACCGTATTTCTTTTTAAAATCGGGTGTGATTATGCTTTCCTTGAGCCGAGGGTCTATTGAAAATAACATTTCTATCTTCACAAGATAGAAGTAATGTTTACGTGCATGCTACCTTTCCCAAATCTCACTTATGAGGTTACACTGAGTATGTTGTTGTTGTAGTTAATAAACAAACGTGAGTATTGGTGCTAAAATTTGGTTAGTTACGTTGCAAATCAATCTAAAAAGGAGATTAAGAATTTTATTCAAGGTTACTACATGTCACACCTTCTTTTTTTACCCATCCAAAAAAGATATGTGTACGTTATGTTATGGATTGTGGGTTAAAGATTTTTTCAATTAAAGTAACAAATTTGAGAAGGGATTATTTTATTTACAGAGTCGCCACTTGGAATTGGTTTTCGGTGTTCCAAATCACCTTTTATTTGAATCTCTAGTCAAAGAAAGGTTTGACTCTATTTTTATCGGTCTGCGAAAATAAAGTTCGGGTAAGGAATTCTGTTGACCGGGGAGAAGGTATAAGGCATTTTCCGAGTCCCGTGGTTCTAGCACGGTCGCATTATTGACTTAAAACTTGGCTTGAACTAATTTTGGACAAACTGAGATTTATACTATTTTCATGTTTTACCTATCCGCTTTTATCTCTTGATTATTAGAAAAATTAAAGAACACTTTGAATAATAAGATACATAACCACACTACGCAAGCGAATGCGTGATCGAAGAAATTTATTATTTAGTCATAACAGCGCTACGCAAGCGAATTCGCGGTCATGACAAACGATTATTAGCACGTTATTTACTTTTAAAAAATTACTACAATTGTGCTTTGAGGAAAAATTAACTTTTTGGAAATTTATTAAAAGTTACTATCGCGCTACGTGAGCGAAGCCGCGATTATGGGAATTAAATAAATTAAAAATTAACTAAAACTAATGAATATGATATTAGATTATTTAGTTAATTTATTCAATGTTAAACATCACGCTACGCAAGCGAGTCCGTGAATAAAAAAAGTCGAAGCGCGCCTATTAATTGCCTAGCGGTTAGATTATATTTGGATTACTTGTTCTGATTTATTATTGTAGGAACATGACACTTTAAAGTTTGGGCTAGCTTGGACAAGTAGTAGATGCTAAAACTATTGGGCCTGGCCAAATTCTTTTTGTCCAATTTCTCCTTTTGAAATGTCATCCTATTGCCTAATGAAATTAACAAGAAGCAGATACTAACCTACTTCGATTCTAATGTCCAGGTTATTAGACTTTCTAAAAGCTCAAAATTTCCTTCTTTAGCCAATGACCTTTTCCTTATCAAACAAACCTAGTGAATACTACACAAGGTAACCCAACATTCTTAAAAAATCGACATTCTTAAACAAATGAAGGTTAATAAAATATTGACATAAAATGGCTAAAATACAATGTATAAGGCCAACTCCAGTCAAAGGATTAATATTTCGACTCAGTTAATGAACAAAATTTACTTTACAACTTAAAATGAATCACTGCCTCCGCTTAGTTCTTAATTATTATTCTAAAACTACTTTTCATGAAGTTAACCAAAGATTCATATGTTGTACGAAAGACTAGCATACATGGTTATACTAACAGAAACTAAACTTTACAAACTAATAAGATCTAGTACTGGAAGAGATCAACATAACCAGGCACAAAACTACAAAGCAAATCTTAACGCTTATCAGTTAAACAAAGATAGAGGAGTACTGAAACTCAAACAAACTCTAAAACTGCAACCTCTTCTCATGTTTATTTAGATGTTAACCCTTTCTACCAACTGTACGTAACTTTTTTACTAATTAATCTTACTTGAAGATATAATAAAAATAAACTATACTATCAATCTGCAGAACATGAAGATAGAATTTTTAGTACTCGACCATTCATATCTAGATAAGTTAGATAAAAAACATGCTTAACAGAAAAAGGACATATCAATAACAGTTAATACAATAAGCATACAATAAGCACATGATACAATAAGCAATAAACAGTTAATCCTTCAGAATAATATGTCATTGCCATTTATTGAAGCTGAAATTTAAAAACATGATGAAAAGTTACCTAATTAGCATAAACGCGTGACTTACTTAGTGATGAACTCAAGTGTTCACAACTGTTGAACTCAACACTTTCTAGCCAGCAACAACAAACAACCAGTCAGGAAAACCAGAGAAAATGAGCACCAAAACCCAGAAGAATTCATTTTGAACCAAGAAACAACTTAGAGAACTTTTATGAAGGGTTTTTCTAAGTAAGAAAGGGCTGCCAGAGATATCCTTTTTGAGGCTCTAGCTGCTCTCATTTACACTCAAAGTTGTATTCTTTTCTAAATGTATAAGATGTGTCCTCTTTTAGAGTAAAGGATCTTCTTTGGTATTAGGGTGAACAAGAAGCTCTCCCCTTAATTGAAAGAAAGACCTCCTTTTTATAGGAGAGGGTGGCCATCAATTATTATTGCAAACCTATCCAAAGGATAGATTTTCTACCAAAAATCTGTCCCAACAGTTCAATGGACAGATTTTTGGTGAAAAATCTGTCTAAAGGATAATTTCTTTACCAACTATGTATAATGTTTGGAATAAAGTGCTCAAAATAGCTATTAAAACAGTAAAAGCAACCAAACATGGGCCCTACACTCAAGTACCCTCTAACTTTATCAACAAATAGCTGAGTTCAAAACTCACACCTTCAAACTAACCAAACTATGAATTGAAACAACAGAAACAAGACTTAAAAGATAACCGAACTAAGTATTCAAACTAAATAGATTGAAATCAATTCGATTCATACAAACTAACATGAAGCGACTGAGATAACAAACTGAAGTGCAAAATAGAAGTTAAATGAGCATCGTTAAACTAACAGAGAATGATTAACAACAACTAAACAAACAACTAATTAAATGAACGATTCAACCAATCTTGTTGGTTGATAACAATCTGATAAACAGAGATAACTAATCAACATACGCACTAATTCGACACTCTAATTAACAATAATTGACCAAAAGAGAAATCAAAGTTGCAAACTAAACCTATCACTATTAAAAATCAAAACTTAGTGAGGGAATGAAGGTTATACCCTACAAGCGCGCTTAAAACTGATTCGAGCCACTAGAGGATGCACGGTGGTGGCTGTCCGACCCCAAGGCACACGGTTCTTTTTGGAAGACGCTAAACAAAGGAATTGCAGCGTCTTTCCAAGAAGAAACAAGTGCCTTTGGATCGAAAAATAGGCTAAGACAGAGGGGCAGTGGTGGTTTTGGCGCGTCGCAGCAGCGGAGCAGTGGTCGCCGGAAAAAAATTCGTCGGAAAATGACTATCAAAATTCGGCTCCAATACCAATGCCAAATGGTACATCGAATCGAGTTATAAACATCCATGTAAGTGGTACGGGGTGAAGTGGCCTGAAAACTCACGAATTTGAGGAAATATAAGGGGTTAGGGTTTCGGGCTTTTGCCTATTCGTGGAGATTCGTGAAGTTTTGGGGGATTTGAGTTGAAGATATGGAAAGAGGAGAGAAAGATGAGCAAATGGTGAAGTTTTGAGGGCATTTGTACCACTGCCCGCGACGCCACCACCGTGGGGGACGGGCAGCGGCGATTGGAGGAGAAGAAGAGATGAGAAGGGCTTCTAGGGTTTGGGTTATGGAGAAATGGCCAATTTTCTAATTTTAGAGGGTTTATATACCTCTTAGGAGATCAAATGAGGGCCATTGGATCAAATACCATGGATGGATGAGATTGATCTTTGTCACTTAACTAAAACGACGTAGTTTCGATATAAAACTACGTCGTTTCAACCCTCCTATGGCAGCCCCCATTTGGACCAGATCTGGGCTCTTTGGGCTTCTAATTTTGGGCCAGTTTTGGCTCAATTTCAATTGAAATATACTAGCCCAATCCTCTAACCTCTAATTATCTTATAGTCCTAAAGAAAATATATAAGTAGAAAGAAAAAATCTTTTTTGGAATATATATTTTAAAGATGCAAACTAAAATATACAAATAAAAGGTAAAAATATTTTTGGTATTTTAATAAAAGAAATGCAATATAAAAAATGCACAAATAACTAAAAATCATCCAAATACTAGTATTTCTAGGAGAATTAAAAGCATGCAAAAATTAGATATTCACAGCTGCCCCTCTTTGCTCGAGGACATGAAGAGTTTTCGTGCAAAGAAAAGTGAACGTCATGGCTAATTTTTGCTCACATATCACTCCAATGAAAGCATTTTTTTGAAAGAAAAAAAAGTGACTGAACTTTGCTTCTGAGGTTGCCTACATATCCTTGGATATAAAGGAATCAGGTCTGTGTAGTTCTAGGAAAATTTGGTAGCTGGGACTACCGGACACTAAAGTTAAGACTGTTGTTGTTGTTGTTGTTGCTGTTGTTGCTGCTGTTGTTGTTACTCGCTTCTTACATCAAAAGAAAAAGAGAAGAGCACTATATATGTCTGCAAACTAAGAGTACAAAATTTCTATCTATGTGTCTTCTGGAGTCAAATCTTGATTCTTGACCTGCTCGCTTGTGTTGACCTTAGATTGGATCTTGATGCCTTTTTGAAGAAAAGATTATGGCATGTTCTCGATTGCTTGATTTCCTTCTCAGAACTTGAGAAGATGAATCTTGAGAAGCTGGGTTGCTGACACATTATCAAAGCTAACTCCGACTATCTTGTGATTGAAGGAATTCTTTTTTCTGATGAAAAACTGAAACTACAAGCTTTAATTGTCACTTGTGCTATACGGCAGAGCCTGCAAAGCCATTAAAGACAAATAAAAACGAACAAAAATTTTCTGCCTCAGTCTGGCACTAGAAAAATTTTGTGAGTCATTAGAGAAATCTGTAAGTTATCTAATTTATTGAAAAGGCAGAAAGAAATAGTAATATAAACTAGCTAAAAGAGATAAAATTTGGTAACGAATGATTGTGTAACCAGGGATCGGTATCCTGTACTACTGAAAGGAAATGTAACTAGGGGTCGGTACCCTATCTTACTAGAAGGAAATAGAATGAGGTGTTAGCACCATGTATTATTGACAAAGTGTTGAATCCCTCTAGGTGAAAAAGGTTCTACCTGAGTTAAACTGTATTAAACAACCTGAGCGAAGATTACTTCTACCCAGAACTATGAGCGGGATCCCTCTAGGCGAAACGATTCTACCTGAGTTAAACTGCATAAAACAACCTGAGCGAAGAGTACTTCTACCTGGAACTATGAGCTGGATCCCCCTAGGCGAAATGGTTCTACCTGAGTTAAGATATGTAAAATACCCTGAGCAAAGAATACTTCTACGCGAAAATATGAGCTGGATCCCCCTAGGTGAAACGGTTCTGCCTGAGTTAAGCTACGTAAAACAACCTGAGCGAAGAGTACTTCTACTTGGAACTATGAGTTGGATCCCCCTAGGTGAAACGGTTCTACTGAGTTAAGCTACGTAAAACACCCTGAGCGAAGAGTACTTCTACCCGGAAATATGAGCCGGATTCCCCTAGGCGAAAGGATTCTACCTGAGTTAAGCTACATAAAACACCTTGAGCGAAGAGTACTTCTACTCGGAAATATAAGCTGGATACCCCTAGGCAAAAGGATTCTACCTGAGTTAATCTACGTAAAACACCCTCAGCGAAGAGTACTTCTACCCGGAACTATGAGTTGGATCCCCCTAGGTGAAAAGGATTCTACCTGAGTTAAGCTACGTAAAATACCCTGAGCGAAGAGTACTTCTACCCGGAAATATGAGCTGGATCCCCCTAGGTGAAACGGTTCTGTCTGAGTTAAGCTACATAAAATACCCTGAGTGAAGAGTACTTCTACCCGGAAATATGAGTTGGATCCCCCTTGGCGAAAGGATTCTACCTGAGTTAAGTTGCGTAAAACACCCTAAGCGAAGAGTACTTCTACTCGGAACTATGAGCTGGATCTCCCTAGGTGAAACGATTCTACCTGAGTTAAGCTATGTAAAACACCCTGAGCGAAGAGTACTTCTACCCGGAACTATGAGCTGGATCTCCCTAGGCGAAAGGATTCTACCTGAGTTAATCTACGTAACTGGAAGGTGTGAACAATAGTGATGCATGCTGAAAATAAAAGAAAATGGAGATTTTAAGGAGCTTACGTTTGGTGACATTCGTTCTTTTAGAATCGCCATTCTGCACTGCTTTGTTCCTGCTTCAAACAAAGAAAAATTCGTGAGTTTAAAGTGGTGGATGGTTTGTGGCCTTGATCCCTTGATACCTTGAGAGGTTTGATTCACGGCCACTGCTGTCAAAGAACCGATTCTGTCAGCGTGGTACCGAGATGTCCGGCTACTTTGTATCATTTTTTGGAAACCTTGGCTTTCCAATGTTGCCCCCAACTGTTTCATACCCAGATGTCCATGGTACCGCTACCCTTGTCTCTAAGGCAAGACTATTTTTCTTTAGAATCAAACTCAGTTGTCTTGCACCCAGTATCAGTTTGTGTCCGTAGTGCTTATCAACTTTTCTCATGAAGCAGGTCTTGCTTAGGCGACCTTTTCAGTTTCTTTGAGATACTTTGTTTGCCTTATCAAATGAGATCACGGATGGATTCGTGCCTTCGTCAATGCCACATATGCGCCAAATTGTGCTTGATATTACGGGGAAACTGTAGCCAGTTTTGCAACCCTTTCTTTGCTTCAATTTTGATGCAGGATATAGGCCGAAAGGGACTCAAAGAAAAGTTATGTGTAAATACAGAATAATAATTGGAAGCGAAAAAGAATTGTGCTTAAACAAAAGGTGTCCCTTTCGGGAAAAGGAATAGGGAGACTTATCTGGAGGTATGTGTCAACTTTAATGAGTCATGACATGCATTTTGGACTAGACGCCTGATCCGTCCGAGCTATCTAATTCTCAAAATCTGCCGCAAACGTTCATCTTGAAATTGTCTTGGTTGTGCTCATGCCGGAGAATCGAAAGACCCTCATTCGGCTAGTAGCGCCCTTTGCAGGTTTTTGCTAACTAACCTCTCTCATTTCTCTACTACCGTCGCCTTATGGTGCCCATCTGGGCTTTTACCAATAAGACTCTCTCATTTCTCTGCTCACTGGTGCCTTATAGTGCCCGTACGGGTTTTCACTAATAAGACTCTCTCATTTCTCTGCTCACTATCGCCTTATAGTGCCCGTACGGGTTTTCACTAATAAGACTCTCTCATTTCTTTTTTTCTTTTCTCTTTGTTTCTTTTTCTTTTGATTAAGATACTGCATAAGGGAGGTTACCCAACGCCTTTGGCATGGGGACTTCAAACATTCTCAAAAAAACATCGATCAGAAGTTCTTGAAAGGTAAAAAGGCGAAATGAACCTTGAACTGAATTACAACTTTTGGAACCATTTTTACAGAAAAACCGTGAGATAAAACAAACTTCTGCCCCAGTTTTGGAGTATTAGGAATATGGATTTTTTGTTCTAATGGGACCGAACCCAGGGTAAGGCTGCCTACGTATCCTTTCGGAATTAGGTCGGACGTAGTTCAATGACTCAGAGATTTGTTATTTGGCTTTTTTTACAAGTACACAGGTTCAAAAAAGTGAGAAACAAGGAAGACAAATTCGGCTTAAAAGGATTAATAGAAGGGATTACACCTATTTGGAATAACGAGCAAATGATAGCCTTCGTCACTTCAATTTGAGAAAATCAATGCGTGAAAATTCTACAGTGGGTATATATCAGACATAATATCTTTTGACTGCATCTGCATTAATAGTCATGTCTGGTACCCATCCTTCTTCATCTACCAAGTGCAAGGCCCCTTTTGGTAACACTTTCTTGATGATGTAGGGTCCTTGCCAGTTCGAGGCGAACTTTCCTTTAACTTCTACCTGATGTGGAAGGATGCTTTTCAAAACCAGCTGGCCTACCTCAAACTGCCTTGGGAGCACTTTTTTATTGTAAGTGCATGCCATTCTTTGCTGGTATAACTGGCCGAAACACACTGCTGCTAGCCGTTTTTCATCGATCAACATCAGTTGTTCTAATCGGGTCTTGACCCACTTAGTGTCTTCAATCTCTGATTCCACAATAATGCAGAGAGAGGGAATTTTGACTTCAGCGGGTATTACATCTTCAATTCCATATACAAGCAGATACAGAGTTGCACCAATAGACGTGCGAACAGTCGTACGGTATCCCAAAAGAGCAAAAGGAAACTTTTCATGCCATTGCCTGGAACCTTGGATCATCTTCCTAAGAATCTTCTTGATGTTCTTGTTTGCCGCTTCAACTGCTCCATTGGCTTTTGGCCGGTAAGAGGTAGAATGACGATGAATGATTTTAAATTGTTCGCATACCTCCTTTATCAAATGACTATTTAGATTGGCTGCATTGTCAGTGATAATGGTCTTTGGGATACCAAAACGACAGATGATGTTGGAATGAACAAAGTCTACCACTGCTTTCTTGGTGACTGCTTTGAAAGTGACGACCTTCACCCACTTGGTGAAGTAATCAATTACAGAATCTATGCCCATTTGAAGCCTTTGGCTCGATCGGTCCAATGACATCCATTCCCCAAGCAACGAAAGGCCAAGGAGAGGACATGGGATGCAACTCCGAAAGAGGCGAATGAATCAGGTCACCATGAATCTGGCATTGGTGACGCTTGCGAACAAATCTGAAGCAATCTCTCTCCATAGTAAGCCAATAATATCCTGCCCACAGAATCTTCTTCGCCAAAACATATCCATTCATGTGAGGCTCGCATACCCCCGAATGCACTTCACTCATGATCTGCTCTGCTTCTGTAGCATCTATGCATCTCAACAAGTTTAAATCTGGGGTCCTCTTGTACAGAATTTCCCCATTCTGGAAGAAACCACTGGCGAGCCGCCTTATAGTTCTTTTTTGATCTCCTTTAGCATGCTCTGGATATTTTCTTATTTTTAGGAATCGTTTTATGTTATGATACCATGGTTCACCATCTGGTTCTGTCTCAATTATATTGCAGTAACCGTGTTGATTTCGAACTTGGATTTCTAGTAGATCAATATGAGTGTTGCCTGGATAAGGGAGCATCGAGGCTAAAGTAGCCAAGGCATCGGCTAGCTCATTGTGAAACCTGGGAACGTACCTGAACTCGATGGATTTGAATCTTTTGCTCAAGTTTTGCACACATTGTCTGTACGGAATAAGCTTGATGTCCCGAGTCTCCCATTTGCCTTGGGCTTGCCGGATAAGCAAGTTAGAATCTCCCATAACCAATAGTTCATGCACATCCAGATTGATGGCCATTTTCAAACCCATGATACAAGCTTCGTATTCTGCCGTATTATTGGTACAGAAGAACCGAAGTCGGGGCATTGCAGGGTAATGATGTCCAATAAGTGAGATGAGGATTGCCCCGATCCCAACTCCTTTGATATTGACAGCCCCATCAAAATACATTTTCCATATAGGGTGATCGTTTGGAACCACTTCCTCTATTGAGTTAACCTCTTCGTCTGGGAAGTATGTGCTAAGTGGCATGTACTCATCATCAACTAGATTCTCTGCCAAATGATCTGCCAAAGCATGTGCTTTCATCGCGGTGCGAGTGACATAGACGATGTCGAACTGTATGAGCAGGATTTGCCATTTTGCGAGCCTGTCAGTGGGTATTGGCTTTTGGAATATATACTTCAAAGGATCCATTCTATATATGAGGTAAGTAGTGTAGGCCAAAAGATAATGTCTCAGCTTCTGAGCGACCCAAGTCAAGGAACAACATGTCCTTTCTAGAAGGGTGTGCTTAACCTCATAACTGGTGAACTTCTTGCTCAAATAATAGATTGCCTATTCCTTTTTGCTTGTTGCATCATGTTGCCCCAGAATGCATCCAAAGGAATTATCCATCATCGATAGATATAAAAACAAAGGTCTTACCATGTTCAGGTGGGACCAGTATAGGGGGTTTTGACATATAATCTTTGATCCTGTCAAAAGATTTTTGGAAATCGTCCATCCACTTGATAGCAACATCCTTTTTTAGCAACTTAAAGATGGGCTCGCACGTGGTTGTGAGCTGAGCAATGAACCTACTGATGTAGTTCAACCTCCCGAGCAAACTCATGACTTCCTTTTTGTTCTTCGGAGGTGGCAGATCTCGAATGGACTTTATCTTAGATGGATCCAATTCGATGTCTCTCCGGCTGACTATAAAACCGAGGAGTTTCCCAGATGGAACCCCAAATTCACACTTGGCTGGATTAAGCTTAAGGTCATACCTTCGAAACCGTTCAAAGAACCTTTTCAAATTACACATATGATCAGCCTGTGTCTTTGATTTTATGATGACATCATCAACATATACTTCAATCTCTTTGTGCATCATGTCATGAGAAATGGTGGTCATGACCCTCATGTAAGTTGCCCCTGCATTCTTTAAACCGAATGCCATAGCCTTGTAACAATAAGTACCCCATGGAGTGGTAAAAGCGGTCTTTTCTACATCATCCTCATCCATTAGAATTTGGCGGTACCCAGCATAGCAATCCACGAACGATTGTATCTCATGCTTTGCACAATTATCTACAAAAATGTGGATATTTGGTAAAGGAAAATTATCCTTTGGACTTGCTTTGTTCAGGTCCCTGTAGTCAACACAGACTCTGGTCTTTCCATACTTCTTCGACACAGGCACAACATTCGCCACCCAGGTGGTGTATCGGACAGCTCTGACCACATTGGCGTTCAGTTGCTTCATTATTTCCACTTTGATTTTGTCACTCACGTTTGTTTTAAATTTTCGTTGCTTTTGTTGGACTGGTGGAAAATTAGGATACGTAGGAAGCTTATGAACCACTAGATCAACACTTAAACCCGGCATATCATCGTAAGACCAAACAAACACATCTTTGTATTCAAATAAAAGTTGAATCAAGGCATCTCTGGTTTTTTGTTCAGTGTGAATGTTTATCTTCGTTTCTCTGACTTCTTCATGACTTACGATATTAATCGGCTCAGTTTCATTGGGGTTAGGCTTAGGCTTATTTTCAAATTGTTCCAACTCTCTTTTTATTTCCTCAATAACCTCATCTTCATCATATTCAACCTCTTGATGCATTATTTCGATATTAGACAGCTTTTTAAGATTTGGGCGTGAATTTCGCATGCATGTCATGTTATTAAAGCCTGCATTAACAAAACTGAAATGGAAATAAAATGACAAGAATTAGGAAAAAGAAAAGATACGAAACTTAATAGGAAACTGAACTGCATTTCATTGAATTCGAAAGGATAGAAGGGTTAACATCAAAACATAACAATCATACTGAGATGTTTAGATTACAACCCTGAAAGTAACCCAAAATACAAAAAAGAAGTTGCAAAGGCAAATTACCAAGACTCCTTCCTTGTGGGGAGAGGAGTTGCTTCCCAGTTGGTGAGCAGGTTGTTTGGGTCAATTAGTTGCATATCGGCATGACTAGTGCCTTCACCAACCTGGATCATATTCATTTCAGAAAACATCTGGCTGAGGCCATGGCAAATTTCATCAATGTTTGCATGCGCCGAGGAATTTTGACCCTCTTGGAGTCGTGGCTTGACAAAAGTGTAGAAAATGTAAGGGATAGGTTGTTGCAAGACCCATCCATGCTTTTTGCGGTGTTTGGCTTTGTTTTTGTCTACTTGTGTTGGCCTGAAGCCTAAGCCAAAAGTACCCTGGTTACTGAATGGAGAAATAGGCTCCGAAATTCCTTGCAATGATGCCCCCAAGCCTTTTCCTGGCTCATAACCTTGTCTCAACATAACTGCAGCCACCATTACAGATGTGGCGGAAAGACGAGGATGCAGAATGGGCTTTCCTTCCTTAACATGGTCCACATCAACCACTTCAAAAGCCTTATAGACAATGGACTCACACCTTTCCTTGGCCTCAATATAGGGGATTAACGGGTTTTTATAAATGGAAGACTCGTCTTCCCCGTGGACAATAATTTCTTGCCTGTCATGTTCGAATTTGAGCATCTAATGCAAGGTGGATGGCACAGCTCGGGCCGTATGGACCCATGGCCTTCCAAGAAGAAAATTATAAGAAGTGGCCATGTCCACTACTTGGAAGACAATCTCAAAGTCAACCGGCCCAATCATTATGGTAAGGTTGATCTCCCCAATGGTATCTCTTGTTGAGCCATCAAAGGCCCGGATGCGAACATTGCTGGGTCAGATTCTATCTATATTGATCTTCATGCTTTGCAAGGTAGAGAGGGCATACATCTACACTTGAGCCTCCATAAACCATGACTCACTTTACATAATGCCCATCACATTTGACCATCAAGTTCAAAGCCTTATTGTGCCCGGATCCCTCCTCGGGAAGTTCATCATCAGTAAAGGAGATTTTGTTCACCTCAAAAAATCTGTTGGCCATCTTCTCTAACTGATTCACTGTGGTCTCCTCTAAGATATGTGCCTCGTTCAGGACTTTGATTAGTACACGGGCATGCTCTTTGGAATGTATGAGCAGAGATAGTAGAGAGATTTGGGCAAGAGTCTTTCTTAGCTGGTCAATGATTGAGTAATCCTGAACTTTCAGCTTTTTCAAAAACTCTTTCGCCTCTGCTTCAGTGACTGGTTTCTTTATTGGCAATTGTCCTTCTCTAATTTGCTTGGCCTTTCTCAGCTCTTCTGGAGAGCAACACCTCCCTGATCGAGTCAAACCTCCAGTTTCCCCCACTTCCTCTATGATTTCCTTGCCTTTGTAGGTCATCACGGTTTTGTTGTAGTTCCAAGGAGTGGTTTTTGTGTTGGTCACAGGGGGTTGCATGGCAGGTTTGATTATGATCGGCTCTGTTATACCTTTCGTACCTCCCTACTTCTACCTTGTGACGGGGTGGCCTCCAAGTACATATAACCTTGGGCTTGGAACACTGTAGTGAACTTCCAACCTCGAGATTTTCGGAACAAATAAAGTTGCCTTATTTGAGATCTGGGCGCCTTTCACAATCAATGCCACATCTCGGCTGGGACTTACTTCCAGACTTATTCCTTCTTGAATTGCACCCACTGTCATTTCTGCTCGACCGATCGGCTTGTATTCTTGATCTCGGCCAATCATTCCCACAAAATGAACATCATTGTGTGCTGGCAACGGGTTGCTTGTCACATTAGGAAGGTCCTCGCCATTCGTTACTACAATTAATTTTTCAGAAATGAGCCTCTCTACGGCTCTTTTCAGAGTCCAATAGTCATCAGTGCTATGCCCTGGGGCACCTGAATGATATTCACATCTAGCATTCGCTTGAAATCCATGTGAATCAGGATGCATATGGTGGGGAGCGATGGGTCCAATCACGCCCATTTGCTTCAGTTTATGGAATAGACTAGAGTATGATTCGGCCAATGGAGTGAATTTTTCTGCTGGCCTCTGTTCTCGACCATAATCCTACCTGGGACGAGCATTGTAGAGTGCCCGAAAATTTTGTTGCTGAGGTCGGGGGCCCCTTGGAGCTGGTGCTCGTACCTGCTGATTGGGAGGCCGAGCATATGATTGAGCAATTGAACACTGTATATTGTGGTGGGCCCACAGAGTATTGAGGAATTGGCGGGGGATAATAATGTTGAGGGTAGCTGGATTGCCCCTGCTAAACTTGCACATAAGGGTGTGATGCCTCTCTTTGAACTTCCCTAGATACTGAAGTCATCATGGACCCTTCATCTCTCTTCTTCCTATTTGCCAAACCCCCCGACCCATTTTGGATAGCTTGGGTGGTGGCTTTGAGAGCAGCTTGACTTACAATTCTGCCAGTCTTGAGGCCATTTTCGACCATTTCCCCTATTTTGATTGCTTCTGCAAAAGGTCTACCCATCGCGGACATCATGTTCTGAAAGTAATCAGGCTCTTGAGCCTCCAGAAAAACAGTGATCAACTCGTGGTTATCCATGGGTGGCTTAACTCTAGCCGCTTGCTCCCTCCACTTGATGGCATACTTCCTAAAACTTTCGGTCGGCTTTTTCTTCATATTGGACAAGGAATTACGATCCGGCCCAATATCAATGTTGTACTGAAATTGTTTGACGTAGGCCTGGTCCATGTCATCCCAAACATGCCAGTGAGAGATATCTTGGTCAATGAACCATTTGGAAGCTACCCCCACAAGGCTTTCTCCAAAATAAGCCATCAGCAACTCTTCTTTTCTTCCTGCACCCCTCAACTGGTTGCAGTACCTTTTCAAGTGGGCGATAGGGTCGTCGTGTCCATCATATTTCTCAAATTTTGGGGTCGTGAACCCTCGTGGCAAATGGATGTGAGGGAATATGCATAGATCACTGAATGAAACACTTTTGTGACCATCTAGTCCCTGTATATTCTTTATATTCTGTTCAAGACTTTTCATTTTCCTAGCCATCTCATTTGGCTCAACCGTCGTGGCAACCTTTTCATTTTCCACTGGTGACTCGTACTGAGGAGTCTGATTGTATGGGGCCGAGACCTCGAAAGCCATATTTGGAGGGTAGTATTGGCCATCATAAACATGAGATGGTGGCTCATTATTTGGCCTCATCACAGGAGGTGGTGGCAGGATTGTATATACTGGTGCGCCGGAGGGGTGTTCCTGACTGGTGCGACTGGAGGTTGCATGTTAGAGGTACCGGGGGCAGCGTGGAGGCTGTAGTTTGGCACATAACCTGGTGGTAGAATGTGATCGCTCGTTGCATGGAGCGGTGTTTGAGTAGCCTAGGGTATGGTGGAAGTTCCCTCTGAAGGACCCTGGGGTGGAGGTCGACCGGAAACCCAAGCTTGATATACATCTGACAGTTGCTGTCTCAATTTTCTTATCTCCTCCGACTCTTGCTCAACTGACTGACCCTGCGGATTGTCACTGACCAACTCGATTTCATCACTGTTATCCATTACCACTGCTCCCTTAGATCTTGTGAAGTAATGATGTATTGCCAGTTTCACCACAAACCAATCACCTTAAGCTTACTAGTAAGAGGTAACAAATATGTTAGGGTTAAGCCTTTTACAGATAGGAATCACACGTAGATATGCTATGCTCCTAAATATTACCATCTCTAACATGCTTTTGGAAGGCTTCATGTTTCATTCCGGCTTATCAGCTTGTTGCTAATTGACACTGTTATTTCCTTCTCTCTTTTTTCCGTTTTTTTTCTTCGCCTTATTTTGATCCCTTACTTTAGAGTCAAAAAATATTTGATCGAACCTTTTGTGGGTTGCCTACGTATCATGTCGCCGCATGAATCATTTCATTACGTAGTTCAGGTACATGACCATTTTTTTACAAAACAAACATCTTTTGGTTCATTTTAAACAAAAATCTTTTTCATTGATTTTCAATATAATTTTTTTTATACAAGACTCAAAAAGCAAGAGTTACATAAAGATAAACAAGACCAAACCTAGCTTAAACAGACTTTTTAGGATAAAAGGTAAAACAACAAGACTCAAAACACCAAAAGACTCTTTCAGACTCAAAAACAACAAAAGCATAATGAAAAAGGACTAATAACTAAAAGAAGACTTTGATCTCTACAGTAGAATCCACCAGAATCACTGTAATCAAGGCTCTTGTTCCTGCGGCTGACCGCCAACATTGTAGTATATCCTCTCCAAGTTTGCAGATATATGACAAGCAACGTTCAATGATACTTCTGCAAACCGCTCGGGCGTCATTCCCTGGCAACTTCTGCATGCTCTTGAGGTATATGTGGCTACCTCGAGGATCTTTCCCTTAATGTATTCCTGAGCCACATGCAACTCTCGATTTTACTGACCACGGGTCTCAGCTAGATCCAGCGCATCACGCTCGCGGTCCAAGGCCATATCTTTCTGGCGCCGAATTTCTAGCGACTCCGCTTCTAACTGATTGATCACCTTTTGGTAGCAGTGTCTTTCTATTTCAAATTCCGTGATCTGGATCTCCTTGCTTGACTCAACTCCCCATATCTGATCCCTCAGACCTTGGATTAATGGAGCAAAACCTCTACGCTTATGATCACAGACTACCCTGAACTGGGCTTCTTTCTCTTCTTGTTGCTGAGCGGTTGTGACTATGTTCTTCTTTCGAATTTGGGCTTTGAGTGCGTGCTTCTCTCGTGCCCACTGAGCCTTTTGTCGCTCAAAATCAGCCTATTGTATGTCCATGGCTGTCTCCAGAATGCCCTTATCTTCTTGTAAAATGTTAATATGAGATTGGAACTCTTGTTCCACTTCCTTTCTGGTTTCTCTAACTCTAACATCGATCTCCTCCTCCCAATCAACTGCGTTCCGTATGGATCTTTCTGTCCTTTGCTCGGGGATAGCCTGGTTGTGAAACCACTCAAGGTATGTGAGGCTTACCTCCCCACGTTCACGATCAGCTACCATCTCGTCTAAATCAGAAAATCGACCACCAAACCAAACATTTTGTGCATATGACTCCCTTGGAGGTTCCTCTCCCTTGAATTCCCACACGAACGGGCGCATGTCCTCAATCGGGGGCCTCTTTTGCTCTCTCTCTAGCTGGTGCATGACGCGTAGGGGCGCGTAGGGTTGGAAACCTCTAAAACCCATGAGTATGAGAACGGGCGATACGTCGACATATGCATGACCCTAGCAGAAGGGAACCAATAATAATTCCAAGTGATTCTATCAGAATTCAATGAACCAAGTAATTTCCGCCAGGCCCTCACCCCCTCTGGAAGATTACAACTTGCGGCCCTGTCTGGGTGACATCCAATGTAATTCAGCCAGTTTTCATTGAAATTTATTACTATTGGATGATGATAAAGGTGCTCTATGAACCACATCTGCAGTAGAATGTTGCATCCCTCGAAGTAATCTTCACCCTCTTGACAGCGGGTCAAAGCTCGAAAAATATCTCCCAAAATCATGGGAAGAATGGTATGATCCTCGCTACTTTGCAAATACGAGACTATCATAACCAATCGAATTCTGATGCGCCCACCACGCTATGGAAAGACAATGATCCCTAGAAATGATATCATGAACGCGAAGATTCTCAACTCCCTCCAAGCGTCGTAACTCAACTGGTTGACGAATTTTGTGCCCGAGAAGTTCTCAAACCCTTTCTCGTCCCCAAATCTGTCATAAAGATATTCCGACAGAACCCAGCCTTCATTTAAACAAACCATTGGAATTCGACGGAGGTATAACTTCTTTAAAAAAGTTGTTTACACCAACTTTTCTCGGAGCAGCAGGCTTTTTCCCACGAAGGTCTCTCCCCAGTCCGATGAACCCACCTAATTCTTCCAATGTGGGCGTCATTTCACAATCTTTGAACCTGAAGACATTGTTCGCGGGGTCCTAAAAACCCACTAGAGCCTCGATTAAATCTCTGTTAGGCTTAATTCCCATGATGTCTGTGAGGAACTTGAGGTGCTTAAATACTCGATTTTGTTCCCATGTAGCAAAACTAGCCCACCAATTATAGAGACTACTCGGGGTCTTATCTCTGATCAAGAACATAAGACGTGTCTCGTCCCTTACCTTTTTCTGACTACTTTTTCTGATCAAGAACATAAGATGATCCTAAGAATAAGATAAAAAAGGTTAGGACTTACCTAAACTATATGCAAATTATGATCATTCTTTTTTAGGACTCGATCTATTTTTTTCTTATTATTATAATATATATTTTGAAATTACCGGACACAAAAGTTGATATGATAAAAGCGGAAAAATGGCTACTATTACAAAGACGACCCTTTGATACTTCCATAGAAGGCATAAAGGATGTTTTGGCAAAAACAGCCAAACAGAGGAACAAAATGATAAAACATAGACAAAATAATAAATAAATTTAAAAAAAACTTTTTTTACGAAAATGACCCTTTGCTACTCCGAGAATGGTTCAAAAGCTGTCTCAGCAAATATAACCAGACAAAACTAGATAAAATGACTACTTTTACGAAAACAGCCTTTCGGCACTTCCGGAAAGGTTTAAAGCTGCTTCGACAAAAATGGCCAGACATGAGGGCAAAATGGTAAAAGGTGAATAAATACGGATAAAGTAGCTATTTTACAAAAAACCGCCCTTCAGCACTTTCCGGGAAGATTTTAAGGTTGTCTTGGCAAAACAATCGGAACATGAGGGCAAAACAGTAAAAAGGTGGCCAAAATAGACTCTCTCTTTTTTCCGAGAATTTTATGCTCCCTTTTTTTTTATAAGTGTGGGCTGAACCTGATGGAGGTTGCCTACGTATCTCACATCTGGTGAGAATCAAACCCGCGTAGTTCGATAAAACTAGGTACTTTCCCTCTCCCCTTTTTTAATGAAAATTAATCTTTACAACCCACACCAGACTACTACAAAATCTTTTTTTTAAAGGTTTATTTGCACTAAACTAGGAGAATTATTTCTCTTTTTTTTAATTACACTAATTTTTTTAAAGCCGGTCGACAATGCAAGTAAGCCTTCCAAATGATGTATCAAGTAGCACATAAGTGAACATGATGGTCTCAAGGAGGATACCTGTCTTATACGGACCCGGCCCCTGTTCCGAGTTTCGCTAAGTCAAATGCACATGATGCACATAAAGCGAACCTACTAGGGATATCCGGTATAAGGTTTGTTCTTCTAGGTTTAAATTCTGGTGGAGAATGTATCTAGACTGGCTTACTCGAGCAGGCAACTCGAGCCTAGGATGGTCAGTGTACCGGTAGCATTGCTTTCCGGCTTAACTGGTGGTGCTCCCCGCCTAAAACATTTGTGACTAAAATCCTTCACCGGGTGACAAACACCTCGGCTATCTGAAAGAAAGCGGGCTATGTCAAGCAAATGCCCAATTTTTAATTCAAGAAGACTCAGAGGGGGGTGCGTGAGAAGACAGTTTATATATACAATTCAACAATTTGAAGTAGTAAAAAGCAAACAGGTAGCACATTAGGCACAAATAAATCACAATATATACAAAATTATTAAAGCCAAATAAAAGTCAACATGTACAAGCTCGAATTCTGGTTGTCCCCAGCAGAGTCGCCAGAACTGTCACACCTCCTTTTTTTACCCATCTAAAAAAGATATGTGTATGTTATGTTATGGATTGTGGGTTAAAGAGTTTTTCCAATTGAAGTAACAAATTTGAGTAGGGATTATTTTATTTACAGAGTCGCCACTTGGAATTGGTTTTCGGTGTTCCAAGTCACCTTTTATTTGAATCCATAGTCAAAGGAAGGTTTGACTCTATTTTTATCGGTCTGCGAAAATAAAGTTCGGGTAAGGAATTCTGTTGATCGGGGAGAAGGTATAAGGCATTCCCCGAGTCCCGTGGTTCTAGCACGGTCGCTTTATTGACTTAAAACTTGGCTTGAACTAATTTTGGACAAACTGAGATTTATACTATTTTCATGTTTTACCTATCCGCTTTTATCTCTTGATTATTAGAAAAATTAAAGAACACTTTGAATAATAAGATACATAACCACACTACACAAGCGAATGCGTGATCGAAGAAATTTATTATTTAGTCATAACAGCACTACGCAAGCGAATCCGTGGTCATGACAAACGATTATTACCACGTTATTTACTTTTGAAAAATTACTACAATTGTGCTTTGAGGAAAAATTAACTTTTTGGAAATTTATTAAAAGTTACTATTGCGCTACGCGAGCGAAGCCGCGATTATGGGAATTAAATAAATTAAAAATTAATTAAAACTATAATATGATATTAGATTATTTAGTTAATTTATTCAATGTTAAACATCACACTACGCAAGCGAGTCCGTGAATAAAAAAATTCGAAGCGCGCCTATTAATTGCCTAGCGGTTAGATTACTTGTTCTGATTTATTAGTGTAGGAACATGACACTTTAAAGTTTGGGCTAGCTTGGACAAGTAGTAGATGCTAAAACTATTGGGCTTGGCCAAATTCTTTTGGTTCAATTTCTCTTTTTGTAATGTCTTCCTACTGCCTAATGAAATTAACAAAAAGCAGATACTAACCTACTTCGATTCTAATGTTCAGGTTATTAGACTTTCTAAAAGCTCAAAATTTTCTTCTTTAGCCAATGATCTTTTCCTTATCAAACAAACCTAGTGAATACTACACAAGGATGACCCAATATTCTTAAACATTCAACATTCTTAAACAATTGAAGATTAATAAAATATTGACATAAAATGGCTAATATACAATGTATAAGGCCAACTCCAGTTTCCAAAGGATTAATGTTTCGACTCAGTTAATGAACAAAATTTACTTTACAACTTAAAATGAATCACTATCTCCACTTAGTTCTTAATTATTATTCTAAAACTACTTTTCATGAAGTTAACCAAAGATTCATATGTTGTACGAAAGATTAGCATACATGGTTACACTAACAGAAACTAAACTTCACAAACTAATAAGATCTAGCACTGGAAGAGATCAACATAACCAGGCACAAAACTACAAAGCAAATCTTAACGCTTATCAGTTAAACAAAGATAGAAGAGTAATGAAACTCAAACAAATTCTAAAACTGCAACCTCTTCTCATGTTTATTTAGATGTTAACCCTTTCTACCAACTGGACGTAAGTTTTTTACTAATTAATCTTACTTGCAAATATAATAAAAATAAGCTATACTATCGATCTGCAGAACATGAAGATAGAATTTTTAGTACTCGACCATTCATCTCTAGACAAGTTAGATAAAAAAAAACATGCTTAACAGAAAAAGGACACGTCAATAAAAGTCAATACAAGCAACATTCCTTCAGAATAACATGTCATTGCCATTTATTGAAGCTGAAATTTAACGACATGATGAAAAGTTACCTAATTAGCATAAACGTGTGACTTAGCTAGTGATGAACTCAGGTGTTCACAATTGTTGAACTCAACACTTTCTAGCCAGCAACATCAAACAACCAGTCAGGAAAACCAGAGAAAATGAGCACCAAAACCCAGAAGAATTCTTTTTGAACCAAGAAACAACTTAGAGAACTTTTATGAAGGGCTTTTCTAAGTAAGAAAGGGTTGCCAGAGATATCCTTTTTGAGGATCTAGCTGCTCTCATTTACACTCAAAGTTATATTCTTTTCTAAGTGTGTAAGATGTGTCCTCTTGTAGAGTAAAAGATCCTCTTTGGTATTAGGGTGTTCAAGAAGCTCTTCCCTTAATTTAAAGAAAGACCTCCCTTTTATAGGAGAGGGTGGCCATCAATTATTATTGCAAACCTATCCAAAGGATAGATTTTCTACCAAAAATCTGTCCTAAAGGACAATTTCTTTACCAACTGTGTATAGTGTTTGGAATAGTGTGCTCAAAATAGCTATTAAAACAGTAAAAGCAACCAAACATGGGCCCTACACTCAAGTACCCTCTGACTTTATCAACAAATAGCTGAGTTCAAAACTCACACCTTCAAACTAACCAAACTATGAATTGAAACAGCAGAAACAAGACTTAAAAGATAACCGAACTAGGTATTCAAACTAAATAGATTGAAATCAATTCTATTCATACAAACTAACATGAAGCGACTGAAATAACAAACTGAAGCGCAAAACAGAAGTTAAACGAGCATCGTTAAACTAACAGAGAATGATTAACAACAACTAAACAAATAACTAATTAAACGAATGATTCAACCAATCTTGTTGGTTGATAACAATCTGATAAATAGAGATAACTAATCAACATATGCACTAATTCGACACTCTAATTAACAATAATTGAACAAAAGAGAAATTAAAGTTGCAAATTAAACCTATCACTATTAAAAATCAAAACTTAGTGAGGGAATGAAGGTTATACCCTACAAGCGCGCTTGAAACTGATTCGAGCCACTAGAGGATGCCCGGTGGTGGTTGTCCGACCCCAAGGCACACGGCTTTTTGGAAGATGCTAAACAAAGGAATTGCAGCGTCTTTCCAAGAAGAAACAAGTGCCTTTGGATCGAAAAATAGGCTAAGACGGAGGGGCAGTGGTGGTTTTGGCGCGTCGCAGCAGTGGAACAGTGGTCGCCGGAAAAAAGTTCGCCTGAAAATGACTATCAAAATTCAGCTCCAATACCAATGCCAAATGGTACATCGAGTCGACTTATAAACATCCATGTAAGTGGTACGGGGTGAAGTGGCCTGAAAACTCACGAATTTGGAAAAATATAAGGGGTTAGGGTTTCGGGTTTTTGCCTATTCGTTGGGATTCGTGAAGTTTTGGGGGATTTGAGTTGAAGATATGGAAAGAGGAGAGAAAGATGAGCAGATGGTGAAGTTTTGAGGGCATTTAGATCACTACCCGCGGCGCCGCCGCCGTACGGGACGGGCAGTGGCGATAGGAGGAGAAGAAGAGAGGAGAAGGGCTTCTAGGGTTTGGGTTATGGAGAAATGGCCAATTTTCTGATTTTAGAGGGCTTATATACCTCTTGGGAGATCAAATGAGGGCCATTGGATCAAATACCATGGATGGATGTGATTGATCTTTGTCACTTAACTAAAACGACGTAGTTTTGATATAAAACTACATCGTTTCAACCCTCCTATGGCAGCCCCCATTTGGACCAGATCTGGGCTCTTTGGGCTTCTAATTTTGGGCCAATTTTGACTCAATTTCAATTGAAATATACTAGCCCAATCCCCTAACCCCTAATTATCTTATTTAGTCCTAAAGAAAATATATAAGTAGAAAGAAAAAATCTTTTTTGGAATATATAATTTAAAGATGCAAACTAAAATATACAAATAAAAGGTAAAAATATTTTTGGTATTTTTAATAAAGGAAATGCAATATAAAAATGCACAAATAACTAAAAATCATCCAAATACTAGTATTTTTAGGAGAATTAAAAGCATGCAAAAATTAGGTATTCACACTACAGATATCGATATTTTGACACTCTGTGAGAGTGCATTATTTTAACACCTCATCTGCTACAACATCTTCCATCTCCTTTTTATTTATTTATTCTAACCCAATTATTTTCATTGATTATTTATTTAGCTCATTTTGGTTCAATAATGTAGGATATTCCATATGTTTCTTCCTGAAATCCCCGCGAACGATGGTGGAGCCGGCCTACAAAGAAAAAATTATGATTAAAAAAAAAAGGAAAGTACAAAGGTAAAATTATTGATATATAAAGATTTCTTTGATCTAGTCTGTATATGATTAAACTCTAATTAAGTTAAATCAATAAAATATTTATCTACAATTCTACACTTAACTTTTATATTAGACCAAATAATTTAGGCTTAGTACTTATTATTTCCTCCTTTATGGATGATTTTAACAATTCTATACAACCAAGCTTCTAACATGATAAATACTTTCCTATTGAAAAAGTTGTATTTGTCAAATGCGATTATAAACCGCATGTATATGCAACTTATAAGTTCCATTTAATAATAAGTAACGTTGGAATACTTTAAACCTATATACTCTTCAAATTGCTACTATTTTGACACAGTTATTTTGCAATATGTAAATTTTATTTTAAAAATATGTCCGAGTGCACATAGAAAAATAGTCAGCTTGATCCTCGTGCTCTAACTACGTCACATAAAGTGGATCACAATGAGTACTTTTATTTTCAAACATCAACCAACTCATGTCTAAACGTCGTGATTTGATGTAAATACTAGATATATTCAAGTAACTATTAGAAATATGCTTTAGAAGCTGAAAATAGTAAAATTATTTTACTGTTTCGGCTTAAGAGTTATTTACTGCAGTAATTTATTTTGAATTTGAAATAATTTTGAACTAGTCTTTAGGAGTGAACTAGTCTTTCGGAGTTTGTTATTTTCAGCAGATTTTATGCTGATTTTTAGGTCTTTTAAGTTGGCATTTATCTTATAAGTTGTAGTCCAGATGCAGTGAAATAATAGAATTTTCAAATTCAGTTCCTTTTACATCTATTTCGGTACTCTTTTTTTATTTTCTTGTCATCTTCCCCGGTTATTTCCCTTAATTTCTTTTATCAAGAACCAACAATTGGTATCAAGAGCCATCTTCTTAAGGGACCTAAGTAAAAAAAATTCTTGAGTGAGATGGAGACTTAAATGAGCTTTTCTCAATTGGCTCCTCAAGTCTTTGATGGTGAAAATTACCAATTGTGGACAGTGAGAATGGAGAGTTATTTGGAGGCTTTAGATCTTTGGGAGGCCGTGGAAGAGGATTATGAGTTCTTTCGCTGCCAAACAATCCCACGGTGGCCCAGATCAAGAGTCACAAGAAAAAGAAAACCAGAAAATCAAAGGCGAAAGCAACTTTATTTGCAGGTGTGTCTGCAATAATTTTTATGAGAGTTATGGCTCTTAAATCAGCAAAAGAAATCTGGGATTATCTAAAGGGGGAATATACGGGAGATGAAAGAATTCGAAGCATGAAGGTGCCGAATTTAATAAGGGAATTCGAGTTGTAGAAAATGAAAGAATCTGAAACCGTCAAAAAATACTCAGATCGGTTGTTTGACATTGTTAACAAGGTAAGGTTGCTTGGCACTAAATTTAAAAATTCAAGAATTGTTGAAAAAATTCTTGTTACGGTGCCTGAAAATATGAAGTATCCATAACTACCTTGGAAAATACAAAGGATCTATCCAAGATTACCTTGGCAGAATTATTAAATACATTGCAGGCTCAAGAGAAAAGGAGGCTTATGAGGCAAGATTGTATGGTTGAAGGAGCCTTGGCAGCCAACCTGAGAACTCAAAGCAAGGGTAATAATGCAAAGAAAAATTACTCACCTTATCAGCACTGTGGCAAAAAAGGTCATCCACCGTTCAAATGTTGGAAGAGGCCAGATGCAAAGTGCAAAATTTGCAATCAACTTGGTCATGAAGCTGTAATTTGCAAAGGCAAATATTAAAAGCATGAAGCAGATGCCCAAGTCGCCAATGAAGAAGAAGAAGATCACTTGTTTATGGCAACTGTTCTTTCAATCAAGAAATCTGATTTTTGGTTGATTGATAGTGGTTGTACAAACCACATGACATATGACAAAAATCTTTTCAAAGAATTCACGTCTATGGGAAATAAGAAAGTCAGAATTGGGAATGGTGATTATATTCTTACTAAAGGAAAAGGAATTGTTGCAATCCCAACAAAGTCAGGTACTAAGAAAAGTTCGGATGTTCTTTATGTTCCTGATATTGATCAAAATTTATTGAGTGTTGGACAACTAATGAAAAAAGAATTTAAAGTATCCTTTGAAGATAAACATTGTTTCATTTATGATGCAACTGGACTTGAGATTTTAAGGGTTAAAATGAGAGGTAAAAACTTCTCATTTAATCCAACCGAAGATGAAAAATAGAGCCAAAAGAATCTACAAAGTGCAGATAATCCTCCAAAAGAGGACATATGTGAAAATGACGCAAAGAAGTTGTTAATATTTCAGAAAAATAAAATTTAGAAGAAAGTTGACAAGCCTCAAGGCAAAATGCAAATGAAGCCGAAAAAAGAGCCAACTTATTTCATTGGCAATCATGAGATGCAGCAAAATAGAAAATTGAACTCAATTTACTGCAAGTCCAAAGATCAGTTGGCAGATTTACGTACAAAGTCGCTTCCAGTTAAAGGTTTTCAAGGCATAAATTCAGAATTTACAGCTTCAAAAGGAGGAGTGTTAAAAATATGCTTTAGAAGCTGAAAATAGTAAAACTATTTTACTGTTTCAGCTTAAGAGTTATTTACTGCAGTAATTTATTTTGAATTTGAAATAATTTTGAACTAGTCTTTAGAAGTGAACTAGTCTCTAGGAGTTTGTTATTTTCAGCAGATTTTGTGCTGATTTTTAGGTCTTTTAAGTTGGTATTTATCTTATAAATTGTAGTCCAGATGCAGTGAAATAATAGAATTTTCAGCTTCAGTTCCTTTTACATCTATTCCAGTATACTTTTTTTTTATTTTCTTGTTATCTTCTCTTGTTAATTCCCTTAATTTCTTTTATCAAGAACCAACAGTAACTTTATATGGATTAAATCCTTACACTTGATCTTTTGGATGAGGGAGCATAATCATAGTTTCATCAGGACAACTTCTTGGAGCAGCTTGTGAAGGACATGACTCAAAGCTTGTGCCATCCACACTAGTGCACAAGGTAACCTCAAGTAAACATGAGTATTGTTTTATGGGATAACAAGTGAAATAAATATTAAGGGGACTAGGAGGAGGAGTTATGAACACTTTTTGCACATCGGCAGCAATATCAGCTCTACTAACAGCCAAGTTATCACAGGCAACAGTCGCACTTGTTTTCAAATAATTAATCAAGATGTCTGTGTTTTTCTTGCAGACTCCATGCTCGTGCCACTCGTGTATCTATAAGGCCCTTTTGTTGGTGGTGCCTTTTCTAAGTTGTTTCCAGAATTTTTCAAAGTTTTTGTTCTTAATTTGAATGATTCCCAATCTAATTAGACGTTCAAAATTTATTAGTGTCTGATATGGGAAGGGTTTCTTGTCCTATGACTGGATTCTCAATTTTTTTAATGAATTCTAACTATTACCATTTTCTATTATGGAGATGTATGTAGAAGAAACAATATATTGATCAAGAATTTTTTTTTCCGAAGTCAAAAGAGCAATTAGGTTGAAAAAATAAAGGATCTATAACCATCTTATTATCCTATAACACTATAACATAAACCAATTAAACGAAACGAAAAAAAAAAAAGACGATGAAGAATCCATTGAGAAGTGTACCTATATCCAAGGTATCTATTCTCGATTTGTCTCGCAAACTGCAAGTCAATATTTACGCAATCAAGTCATTACAGTAGGTAATCACATGTAAATATCTCTATGAAACAAAGCAAAAGAAGAGGCGGAATGGAGAAAGGAAAGGGACAAGGGCGGTCTGGCTTGGCACAAAGAGTGCTGGTTCGGGGTAGAGTACAGTACTAAAGGTCCTCAGACTTTTAGGCGGCTTTTCTTTTGGGTAGTTGTTCACCGTTGGATCTCACTAATACAGCCCCATATAGTTTTCGTTACCGAGGTTATTTTTTTTTCATTGTTCCCAGGAATTTTTTGGGGAATCTGCTCCTATGCTGCAAACAGTCAAATCTGAACTGAACTCTATCGCTCTTCTTTCTAGATGTTAAATGATAACTTGATAGCAATGGTAACTTAATAGCGGATCACAGAACTACATTCCTAGACAAAAATCTGATGTAAGATTGGAAAGGAAAGGTACTTATGCAAACTGCTAGATACTGATGGTAAAAAATAATATCTATAAGTATGATCATAATATAAATTTTTCCCCTAATCTCTAACAAATTACTCAAACATAATATGATTGCGCGCTATCTTTATTCATACTTTGAAATTCAAAATTTGTTTTTTAACTTTTAAAAAAATAAAGATAATGTTGGCGTGCAATCATAACATTATATTTTGAAAAAAATACGATCAAAACAGACAGGTCGGATACAACAAAGCAACCAATTGTTATTTGGTAGCTACATAATTGTCTACGTTTTTTTTTAGTCTTTACATAACTTTATTTCCCTAATCTCTAACAACTTACTCAAATATATTATGATTGCACGCCAATATTATTTTTATTCATAATTTGAAATTTGAAATTTGTTTTTTAGATTCTATAAATAAAAATAATGTTGGCTGCTCAATCATAATATTATATTTTGAAAAAAATACAGTCAAAACAGACAGATCAGATACAACAAAGAAACATAATTGTCTATCATAATGGAAAGCTCAGTGAATGAAACCTTATTGGGACAGTACTTTTCATCAAATGAAAATTATTGTGATATATCAAACACACAAAAGCATCCTAAAGAAATAAGGTTTAACTACTATATACTGATGGTAAAAAATATTTACATTATTAGGCCAACTAGAAAGTAAATATAAGTCAATTTCTATGATAAATTACTTGGCAACTAGGTAAAAAAAATATGAGAACAGATCTCTTATACAATATTAGGTTTTACTATAATGGTCGTGTAAAATACTAAGGCCAATATAAGATAATTTCAACAATAGAGACAAGAAATGGTTGTTGATTTTCAAATACTATGATACCCTGAAGAAAACTGGCTATATTTAGTTGGCTTCTTAAGAATCAATCTAAAATGCTATTATTTGCTAAATATAATGAGAGCATACAAATAGAAACCATCAATCACGGAGAGATGTGATGGGATGAATAAAAATAATCAAAAATTTTGGGTTAGAGTTCTCAGGACGAAAAACTTGATAGGGAGTGTTTCCCCCTTAATTGATCTTACACGGTGCAATATAAATTATTTGGGCTACAAAATAAATACACGACACCGGGGAAAAACCAAAAAATTATATAAACAATTATTTTAAGAAAAACTGTTGCAATTATTGTTTTGTTTTAAAGCTGGGAAAGCACATGATGAATGATTCTAAGACAGATTTGGACTTCCATTAGACTTACAAAACTAATACTAATCTAAAGAATATAATAACCAAACTTACCAACAGATTATAGATCTGATTAGGGCTTTTGAGCAGTGGCGAAGTTAGAAATTTCTCAAAGGTTGTTCAAACTTAAAAGAAGTGGAAAAAAATTTCCCGACAAATTAAAGGGTGTTTAATATATGTTATATATATAAAACCTAATATTTTACCTATATATAAAGTGTAAGTCTTCAACAAAGGGTAGTCAATTAACGACCCTTGGGAGAAGTAGAACAAAAAAGATAAATATTTCAATTGATTTCGCCAAGATTTTTTCTGGAATTCATGAAATTTCAATGGACAGAGCCATGTCTATTGGGCCATATATATCTGATTTTAGAGTTATTATTGAGTTCTATACTTATGGATCAATTCAATCATTTCATTGTTCCAAAGAATTGGATTTCTCTCTATTTTAAGCAAGGCCCAAGGGTAACAAAGCAGGTGCAAAGTGCACAAATAGTCATTTTTAGGGATGAAATTTATGGATTAGCCAGTACTTATTTGTCCTTAAATTTTTTAATAAATAAATCTTAATTTCGAGATAATTCAGGACATTTATGCCTCGAAAAATTGAATTGAAAAACTGAAATTCAGGACTAAAATAGCAGCCGTTTAGAGTGACTACCTGGTGTCATTTCTACGCGAGACAGAATTATTGGGCTTAGTTGGTAGATGGGCCTTCTTAGGAGTTTGGGCTTCTGATCCAAAAACCTCAAACACAATAAGGTAAAAGAGTTGGCATCCACAACAACTGAAGTTTGGGCATACAAATATTACTCCATCCATTTCATGTGTCACTATTTTATATTTAGCTTATTCCAAAAAGATATTTCTCTATATTGGAAAATAATTTAGTTAAAAACTTCTTATTTTACTTCTATTAACATATTTTTATAGCCGTAAATATTTTATGTGTGTGTAATACTGCAAGTTTTAAGAGTCTTTCCTTTCTTTTTCTTAAACTTTGAGCTCAATCAAATATCACCACATAAATTGAAAGAGAGAGAGAGAGAGTAAATGGTAAAAAAAAAAAAAAAAGTACTCCGGTCTATGAACTATTATGCATTCACATAGGATCTGAAGAATGGTCATACACTAAGGGTCTGATATAGGTTGTCTACCTTGAAGCAAATATTACTAGCTGATTTCACGACTCGAACACGTAATTTATAGATCATACAAAGATAACTTTACTATTGCTCTAAGATTCTCTTACTGAGTAAATGGTACTTTCATTTAATCATGTCCTAGTACCTAACAACCTTGGTGTCACCATACGTTTTTAACCTTTTAAAAAGACAATTTGGAGAATGACTTTATGGTTTAATTGAACCCCAATAATCACTTGTATTATTCACTAATGTGAGGTTTAACTTTTAAGTGTCTTACGTAGACTTGTCTTCCTTTTACATATCTATCCAAAAGGATAAGTGTGATTCTTGGAAACAAACTCCCTTTTTCTTATTTTTTTAATATATAAAGTTGAATGCATGCTTGTGTGTAAAGTTTAATTGATTAGTGTTAAACAAAGCCGTAATTTCCACACCATTAGTGGAGAAAAAGTAGCTTTTTTCCTTTGCCTTTTTCATGTGCGATTTTCTATAGTTAGAAATTTCTAAGGATTCCTTGTTGAACTTGAAAAGTTGAAAAGGAAAAAGATGCCTTGTTCTATCAAACAAAGGGGTTTTGGTATCTCTTCATATATTGTCACTTAGTGCATAAATTGAGTGGTTAATTTTGTGAGTTCTCAATTTTAGAACGATAATTTTAAGTGTCAATAGTTGGTTTTAAATTTGATACTTGTACATATTCTGATGTCTCTTAACACAATATATTATTAGAGCAAAAGTTACGGGGTTCTAGCGACCCGTAACTAGGCTTATAGCTCCGCCCATGTGCAGAGACGGAACCAGAATTTAAATTTTATGGGTTCAGATTTGCAATTCTACCACATCTCATCTAATTTAATGAATTCAAAATTTATTATTTGTACATATTTAGGATAAAAATACAGGGTATGAGCAAAAGCTATGAGTTCAGTTGAACCTTCTACACTGGATACGCCTCTGTTTGATATGTGGTAGTCGAGTCCATGTGGAATATCCCACGTTACGCAGGATCCGAAGAAGGATAGCATTTCAAGGGGTGTGATGTGTATAACCTATTCTAATGCAAAAATTTATGGCTGCTTTCACGGCTCGAACTTATAACCTATAAGTCAATAGAGATAATTTTACTGTTGTTCAACGCTTTGATCATAAGATGTTAGAGCATGAAAAGTAATGGGACAAATATACATAGAGATGATGGGTAGGTGCATTCATCATCATCAACAAAGCTTCACTATGGTTTTTCCAATTGGTGAATAATTTACATGTCAAGCTAAAGCAAGAGCCCATATTTCGTGGGATTGTATGGCCATGATGAGTAGTTTGAGATGTTGACATAATGAAGGAAAAATTCACAAATTATTGAAAATTACTATGAAACTCTAGGTAATTACATTTAACTCAATTTATCCTTTCTTTTTTCTTTGAATAGATTGACACTTGACATTTTTGCGTAATAAACACTTTTAAATTATAATATGTGCCTCAATTCCACGCAAGATAATATCGACTATACAATTTCTCATAATCATGTCTATTGTAAGGATTTATTATAAATTGATTAATTTTATACGTTGGTTGTCAGCTTACCACAATCTTTCATCTTTATCCGAACTTGAAATTAGCAATATGAGTTTGCTAACACATGCGGTTAGTGATCAGCCCCAAATTCAAGATTAATTTTCCCAATTTCAATTGTGAAGATAAGATGTGAGGGAAGATATAACTAATGATTAAATGAATCAAATTAAACTTTATTTTAAGTTGAATTCCCAAAAGCTAGAAGCCCTTGATCCTTTAATAGAAAGAAAATTGCTTTTGAAGTTTCTTTATTTCTTTTGATTTAGGGGCTATGTATGATGAAGTTTGGTAAATATTATTACCAAACTAATATGTACTTTGTCTTTTCCATATCGAAAGTATGTTAGCCTTTGTTTGGGGTATTATAATTTTTAGTTCGCACCAGAAACTACTTATATCTTGTAGTCGAAAAAGTGTATAAAATTTGTATAGTTTTGTGTATAACATACATAATGTAAATATATATACAAAAAATATACAAATTTTATATTTTTTTTGCTAGTATTTTTACAGCGGCTATACAATATCATGTTTCCCTTTTGTTTCATGACTGATATTTATATTAGGACTCCGATTAATTTGGATTCGAGCAGCGCAAGTCTCATTACATAGAAAATATGTCTTTTTTTTTTGTTTTTCTTATTTTATTTTCGGTTTTACTCCCTCGAACTGAGATTTTTATTTTGAATAAATATATTACCATAAGGGTTAAAAGATTCTTAGCTTCTATTTGCATAAAAGGGAAATTTTACTTTTGGTCCTCGAATTTTTTGTTAAAGTCGATTTGTGGTCCTTGCATTATCATAGTTTAGAACATCTAACCTTCACTTTTGGTAAAACAAGCGGATTTAATACTTGGAATAGAAGAGTCAATCTGATTCGAAACAAATATTATAATATTCTACACTTTTTGTGTCATTTGCCTTTCTTTCTCAATTATTGATTCCTTAAATTATACACCCAATTATAATTAATTAATTTTAATTATCACTAACTCACAATAGGCTAAAAGGTGGCTTTAAGATGTGACAGGTTTAAGAGTGTTTAAAGGATTAAATAAAATAATTAGTGTTCCAAAATTTCATCCAATAGACGTGCATAATTACTAGGAGGAATAAATTAGCTAGAATTTTTAAATGACCAAAATCAAAATCATATTGGATTAAAATAAACTAAGCATGCCAATTCACAGAGTTGGTCAATTTTTGGGATGACATTGACTTTTTTTGAAAATTTGAATACCAAACAGAACTCTAGTTTGCTTTATGACCTATAAAATTAAAAAAGACAAATTTTCAAGTGTAGAATTAACTAACTTTATTTTAAGAAAGTGAATAAAAATATGATCAGAACAAACAATAAAAATAAAACAAAAAATACTAGAGATTGATGATGAAAATAACAAAAAGATGGATTATAAAGGGCAAAGCCAAAGTAGAAAATGCTTAAAGCCAAAGAGCAAAATTGTGGAAAAAATGTGATTAATGACTTTCTTGCCAAGAATTATTCAAAAAAAGAAAAAAACCAATTCAAACACACATCACAAAATTAACTTTTTTCCCCATTAGATTCTTTCCTTTTAACAATGATGACACAATTCTTCTAGTTCTAAAAAGCAATAGTCAATCGCTTGATTGGTGCATCCCTCTCCTAATTTTTCTCATCAAAAAGCAAGTTTACTTGCCCCATTTTTTGAAATTAATAAAAGTAAGAGTTCAAGTTCCATATACTATTAATGAAATTTATTTTATATTATCAGGACACCTAAAAAATAGATGCAGATAAATTATCCGTAATTAAAGAGTTAGTACTTGAAAATAAGATTGATAGTCTGCGACTAGGAGGTCACGAGTTCGAACCGTGAAAATAGTCTCTTGCAGAAATGCAAGGTAAGATTGCGTACAATAAACCCTTGTAATATGACCCTTCTTGAATCCCGCGCATAGCGGGAGCTTAATATACTAGACGGTCGTTTTTGTTTATTGATTGATCTATACCACTTCTATCCTAAAATTAAAAAAGTAAAAAGGAAGGAGTGGAAGCTTCAATGTCTATTGCTTTGAACACAAGAAGGTACCAAAAACTTTTTGGGGTGTGGTGGGTAGGGTTAGGGGAAGAACATGGAGTGGGGATTGGGTGGGGTGGGGTGGGGGGAGAGGGTATCAATTACCTCCAAGGTGTGAGTAAGTTGTTGTTATATGTTTGCTTAAAGTTTGACCTTAGATAGCATGATTACCATATGTTATTCTTCATATGTGCATAAAGTTAAAATGTGGGGCTTAACTTGCACTAGTGAAAAGAGTTATGGGCCCTATTGTCTCATAATACTCCATCAATTAGCCTTTGAGAGTAGCTTTTTTTCTTGATCATAATCCTATCAATGGGCAATTTTGAACTTGAAGTAAGAAAAAGGACCTCATAGTTTTGTTATTTTTTATAGGACAAAACAATGACACCTTAGCAATGACAGAGAAAAAATCTTTACAAAATTTGGGTCCCTTTTTGGTTATATTTAAAAAAACTATTTTATGGGGAAGAAAAAGGGCCTTTTTGTCAATCATGTATCCTCCATTATTGATAGGGCCTAATATGGAATTAAATTTCTTATTATATTATGGTGTAGTTTGATTTTTCTTCTTCTTTTTTCTTTTATTATTGTATTTTTTTCAACAATGTTGTTACTATAACTTTTCTCGAGCCGAGGATCTATTAAAAATAATCTCTCTGCTTTTACAAGGTAGGGGTAAGGTCGCGTACAAACTATCCTTCCAAACCTTACTCTTGGAATTATACTGTATTTTTGGTTATCGTTGTTGCTATTTTTTAGATAAAAAATGATGAAAGTGATCTATGGAAGGTTTAAAAAGTATTAAGTTTGAGGTTGATATGTAAAGAAATATTATGGCATCATGATTTAGGTGTGAATATGTTCAAATAAAAGCAAACTAATCACTACCCAAAGGGAAAAAAGAGCTTTATTTTGCCAAATAGTAAATTTAATTAGAAATGGTGTTCAAATCTCAACTCTCAATAATAAAGCTGAAAACAATTTTATAAAGAAATTTCTGAATATTATATATCACAGGAAATCAATGCACTTTTTATTTTTTACTAAAAGTAACTTTTTTGAATTTTATCATACATCAAGCATACAACAACAACGATAAATATGCCTCAATAATAAATTAAATTCATATCGGCCATTTTAATTTTGGTTGTTTGCTCCATTAAACTCATCTAAACTTGTCCATATATCAAGCAAAGACAAGTAATTTTGATAATTTCTTTTAAACAGAATGCAAGTGTTTAATAGAAAATGTAAAATTTGTGGACTATTTTAGTTTTTAACCATCCAATGCATATAAGTCAATATTTTTCCAAAAGATACCAATTTCTAAATATGGCTAGAAAAGATAATAGTGAACTTTTAGACAAGGTGTATTATTAATTTTTTTATTTTTTTTAAAATTCTGTAATTTGACGTAAAGAAAACATTAATAAAATGCTTGAACTGCTGTCACAGAATTGAGAGATACATTTCAACCATAATAAATTATTGTCAATACTAATTTGCCCAATTGGACTATATTTGGACCATTAACAAGAAGTACTATCTCTATCCCATTTATTAATATCATACCAAACCAATTTAATACTGTCCTTCATTCTAATAAAGTTGATTGAGTATGATATTTACAAGATCAACATTGACCAACTCACTAAATATTAAAATATTGAAAAAAAAAAAAAAACATTTGTGTAGATTCCATCTCTTAAGCTTAGCATATTCGTTTTTATCTTTTCTTTTTGGTATCTAAACTAAAAAGATGCTCGCCAAAGAATATAAAAACTTTCATAATTTCCTACTCCATAAATTTATTCGAAAATAATTACTAAATTTCTATCTTGCTATAACTATATATGATTTTATATAAGAAGTCATTTGGTTTTCAAACGAAGTCTTGCATAGATTATATTAATGTGGGGATTATAACACAGTAATTAATAATCATCGAGTGATGAAGCACATATAATTTTGTTACGGATGTTTGATTCACTATATTAAAAATAAGACATATTGTGTAAAATATAAAATTATAACAATTTGCCCTTGTATTTAAAGTAAATAAAACATACAAAGATTAAATCAAGGTTATTTTGATCTTTAAGGTACTTTATTCACGTAAACCTAATCTTTATTCCCTGTTGTATTGGATACAAAATAATATCGAGATTGCAATATAAAATTATATTGGTATTACTTACATCATAAATAAAATGCCAACCAAATACAATATACAATAATATTTTCTTAATCCAAGCAACCAAACAACACCTTTAGACTAACATGAACAAATCTAAGATAGAAAATACTATGTTGTTTATAAGTTTATAATTTCTTTTGTTTGAAAAAGAAATTAATATACTTCTAAAGTGGACCAAAACCAAACTTTAGGTGATACCAAGGGACTAACATTGAAAGGAGAGAAAACCTCTCTTACTTGTGAGTTGTGAAGGTGTTACAACATCTCATTTTAATTCTCAATATTTTCTTGGAATAACTCGTAAAAATTAGAGGAAGATTTATGGCAAGTTTATAAATTCGATTGAACCCATTATTTTTTACACAAACATACAAATTTATTTGTATAAATTCATTATATTTTGAATTTTCCATGTATTATTAAAAGTGATATTAAAGAGAAATAGTTCGATAACGAAGCATGTTGTGTTCACGTAGATCCGAAGAGGATTCCACCTTAAGGAGGCGGCCAGAGTGACTGGTTACCAAAAATACAGGTCTCCATATAATCGTAGGACCATGTATGGGGGTTGACGCCTACTTAGTGCCGGAAGATTAAGGAAATTGGTGATCTGATGAAAGGGAAGCTGGCGATCGAGCTATCGATATTGAAAATATTTTCAGATCCTTAATTTTGTTGCGAGAAATCATTTATTTATTGGCAAAAGCCCTGATAAGGTTATTCGCTTTGCATCAAATCAACTTCTTTCTTGTAAACAACTCGTAAAAATTGGAGGGAGATTTATGACAAGTTCTATAGATTCTATTGAACCCATTATGTTACACACGAACATGCAAATTTATTTGTATAAATTCATTATATTTTGAATTTTTCATGTATTATTAAATGTGATATTAAAAGAGCAGTTTGATAACGAAATATCTTGCGTTCACGTCGGTCCGAATAGGACTCCACTTCAAGGGGTGGCCTGGGTGACTGTGTACCAAAAAGACAGATCTCCGTAAAATCGTAAGATCATATATGGAGGATTGATGCTGTCCAGTCAGTGGCGAAGCCACATGGTCACAAAGGTGGTCAACTGACTACTCTTCGCCGAAAAATACACTGTGTATATAAGTAAAATATTACGTTTTGGAGGTATATAACACATATTGAACACCCTTTGTTAGATTTTTTCCCACTTCTTTCAAATTTGAATACCCTTGGAAAAAATTCTAGCTTCGTCACTGTGCACAGTGTTAGGAAGATTAAGGACGTTGGTGATCTGATTACAGGGAAGCTGGCGACCGAGCTACCGATATTGAAAATATTTTCAGATCCTTAATTCTGTTGCGAGAAATTATTTATTTATTAGCAAAAGCCCTGATAAGGTTGTTCGCTTTGCATTAAGTTAAACTACATGTTTCACCGCTTGTACGGCCCTCGTCAATTTCTTTGAGTTTCATTATTAGGAAGATAATTTTATCATTGTTCTAAAACTCTCCTTTAAAAGTAAAGAGATCTTATTAAAAAGTTGAGTTATTCACCATTTAATTTCAAATTTCTTTTAGTAATAATATAATATAATCTCTTCATTTAAAGTTGGTCTCATGTGATGAGGATGTCACAGGTTCAAGCTGTGAAAACAGCCTCTTGCAGCAATACAGGATAAGACTGCGTACAATAAATCCTTGTAGTTCGATTCTTCCCGACCCCCGCGAATAGTAGAACTTAGTGCACCGGGCTGCCTTTTTTCTTCGTTTAATTAACAACATTATCTAAACTATGATTGCATGGATAATAAAGTGTATAAAACTATTTTCAACATCAAGAAAAAGGAAAGAATTTCTTCTTTTTCTGTTTTTTTGTTCCTTTTTTTTCGGGGCGGTAAAAAAGGTGGGAAAAGGAATGAAAAGTCAGGAGTTCGAAAAACGCGTAAAAGGCAAGTGAAAGCGTGCGTTACCAAAAGGGAATATGATGATGATTTTTGTTTGTAAAGACTTCACAAAAAAGTAGAGATTTTTCTATTTAATTTTTCTTTTATTCTTACAAAAAGTTATGTAAAAAGTTAAGAATCCCAAAAAAGCTTACCATTTGTATCATTTGAGGGTACAATTTACTGCTTGAATATTAGCAAGGCCCACACCTACATAAGTACATATACTTTGTTCTACCTAGAGCCTTCTATTTTCAAATTGACATTTTTTATTTTAAAAAAATGTAATTCGACGCATGAAATATCTCGCATTCATGAGTTTGAAAAAGTGTCGCACTCCAAAAAGTATGATATAGTTAGCCTATTTTTATGCAAGCATCAATGTTTGATTCTACGACTCGAACCCGTAACCTATAGGTCACATAAAAATAATTTTATCGTTGTTGCTAGGTTTTCCTTCCAAATTGCTATTTTTTTTATAAACATATGATATCTGGTATGCACAGACCCGACTAAACCAAATTTTGATCGGGTAGAGTTTATTAAAGGAGAAAACACTCTCTTCGGAGGAGTTCTCCATTCACTGGGTACAAATCCGAGCTTTATAACTAAAAGTACAGAATTTCATTCATCTCATCGCATTCCTTATTTGTAGCGAAGCGATTTTTATCCAAAGTATGTCAAGTGACACACCTGCATCCAAAAAATATATTGCCGGGACCTATTGTTGATTTGTTCTCCCTTGTCTGGATGTTTAATCTAGTTGTATATTCCCTTTCCTCGATTGGTTGTGACTGATGATTGGGTGAGGAAGAGCGATTATGCACGAAGGGTCTTTCCGTGCCATGTTTTGATAATTATGCACGAAGGGTCTTTCCGTGCCATGTCTCTAATTATTTATGCACGAAGGGTCTTTCCGTGCCATGTCTCTAATTATTTGAGCACGAAGGGTCATTTTGTGCCTTGATGTGAGAGTTATGTGAGGAAAAGCACGAAGGGTGATGCCCGTGCACTATATTTGACAGTTTTGGTGAGAATTGAGAGTAAAAGCATGAAGGTTGGTGCCGTGCAGTTGTTGATTCACTTGCTCTTTTTCATAGATGCTAATTATTCAGTTTCCATCTCTCTGTTCGTTGGCCTTATATCTAAATTGTTACACCCCACAGCATGTCCCCTCCCTATTATCTGTTTAAATTCTGTATATCTTTCCGTTGTTGCACATATATCTGTACAGGTTATTTGAGGTAGGTCCGGTCTAGCCTCGTCGGGGTTAGGCCAGGCACTTACCAGCACATGGGGTCGGTTGTGCTGATGTTACACTTCTGTGCCCTTTTTGTGCACAGATTCGGGAGTAGCTTACGGACCGCAGTAGCAGTAGATTGGGAGCGTGCCTTCAGTCTAGAGACTCCTAGGTAGTTCGCTGGCGTGTGTGGGCCCTGAGTCTCATCTATTTTATTTCTGTTTGTTTTCATCGTATCGAAGCAGACTCCTTATGTATTTTCTTTCAAACTCTTATTTGTAGTATCTTATAGTAGTCCGTGAGTATTGTGACACTAAATCTTGGGTAGAGGATGATGTTAATTTTTCCGCATTTTCGTTCATTTAATATTAAATTAAGGCTTCCGTTTGAATTTATTGTTTTTATTATTATCTTGTTGAAAATTAGTTGAAAAGGTATGTTAAGGTTGGCTTGCCTAGCTCCGACAGTAGGCGCTATCACGACTCCCGACGGTGGGGAATTCGGGTCGTGACAACTCCACTTCAAGGGGGTGGCCTGGGTGACTGTGTACCAAAAAGATAGATCTCCGTAAAATCGTAAGATCATATATGGAGGATTGATGCTGTCCAGTCAGTGGCGAAGCCACATGGTCACAAAGGTGGTCAATTGACCACTCTTCGCCGAAAAATACACTGTGTATATGATCACAAAGGTGGTCATGTACTTTATAACTAAAAGTACAGAATTTCATTCATCTCATTGCATTCCTTATTTGTAGCGAAGCGATTTTTATCCAAAGTATGTCAAGTGACACACCTGCATCCAAAAAATATAATGCATGAACAGACAATGTTATATATATATATATAATCTCCTTGAATTTTTTTATTTATTTACTTCTTTATATTTTAACTCTTTTCGTAAAAAATCTTCTCCTTGGTTGTGTAACATAAAAGCATCACAAAGAAAATGTTAGTTGAAAAAGGAAAAAAGTAAAAGTAAAGAAGGGAACAAATTTTATTAAAAGGGTACATGAGAATCAACTAATGGTTTCTACTTTTCATGAAAATTCCTTTGTTCTCATGCTTAGCTTACAACTTTCCCAATGATATTGGACTATCCCTGATCTTCTAGTGGATTTTATCTAATTAAATAATTCAATCTCAAAATTCTATGAAATTCCTCTGTTTGTTTTTATTGGAATAATTTATATAAAGAATAAAGTAATGTGAGGAGATAAAGGTGGATGTAGGTATGTAGCTCACTTAGAATCATTAATTTATTTTATTCCATTCTTTAAACTTGATAATCAAATTGTTATTATTTTTATTAACCTCCAAATAATTAATACTTGGCATATTTATGAAACTTATCTATAGAGGTAATTTTGAAGCATAATTTCAAGACCTTAATTGTATATAGGTATGTAATATGATATAAATTCAAACACCTAATCTAAAGTTAGATTACCAAAAAATCAAATGTAATAGTGATAATCACGAACTTTCTTTAAAATATAAATAAATGAAAGTTAGTTAGGAGCAATAAAGGTACTTGAAAGCTCTATTCCAAAAAAATAAAAAAATATTAATAAAAAGAGAATGCTTTGTACGCCAAAAAAATAATAAATTCTTACATGCAGGGTGTTTATACCAATTTTATTAATATATGACACATATTTTTATAAATATAATTATTACTACATTATCATTAATTAATGCATATTTTAATTTTAATTTATTATTTAATTATGATAAATTAATATAATTTGATATTAATTTTTTTAGCGGGTAGATTTTACCCAGAAAATAAGGTAGGCTTAACAAACCTCTTAGCTATTTAATTAAGGGATGTTTACTAAAAATGAAAGTCCAAAATAGACTGCTGCAGGCGAAATAAATGATAGAGAAAAGATGTTGAGTAAGAGTTAAAAGTTTACTAATTAAAGGCATTTGTCGTTTTCTAGCAAATAAGGTTTTTTCTTAATAAAAAAAATTGAAATTCTTATTTTTTTTTACTTAAATGGCACATTAAAGAACTATGGATAATAACTGGTAGGCATAAATTATCACATGAAATGAGAATTAATTTATCTACCATATCAATCTACTTTCTCTTTATTTTGGATATATATATTTGCAATTATCTACCAAAGGCACTTTCCTATTTTAATGTCAACAATAAAGACTTTTTAAGTCAGGAAATACCTTAAAGATAAAATATTTTTTGGATTATCCAAAAATGTGATGAAATGGTTAAAGTTTCTCTATTTTAATATGAAATTTCAGTTCGATTATGAAAATAGAGAAATTTTTAATAATGATTTTTTTTTCTTAATTGACGCAATGGATGCAAAGTTGAGTTAATCACACACAATGAGATTTAGATTTCAAATAATTAAATTTTAAAAAATGTTAAACATCGTAAATTAATACTTTATTCATTCATTTTACAAGATGTTTAATCAGATACGAAATTTAAGAAAAAAAAATCTTGACATACTAAAAGTATCAGTGAAATCTGCTATTTCAAACGTGATCATTATATTTTATATAAAAGAATATTAATAAAAATAATAAAAAATTTAAAATTAAATCTTTTTCAAATATAAGCCTGCATAATTTTCCTTAAATAAGTTAGAAAATAAAGTATCACATACATTAAACAACAAAGTATAAATTTAGGGTGAATTTAGAGGCTTGATTACATGTTTACATAAATCCAATTATTTTTGTCCAAATCCTCTCGCTCTCTTTAAATATCTATAAATAAGTATTGTAAATTCAATTAAAGAAAAGCAGCTCGATGCACAAAAACATTCTATATTCGTGCAGGGTCTGGGTAAGGATCGCATTTAAGGAGTGTGATATAGATAATCTGCTTTAATTCAAGCATTAGTAATTATTTATGTGATTCGAATCCACAACCTATAAATTCAATTACTGTACTCCTTCTGTCTCATATTATCTATCGTATTTTTCTTTTACACGTCCCTTAAGAAACATTAACTAGGAAAAGGATTAGACTATTTTACCCTTATTTATGTCTTAAGATAAAATCTCATTTATTGAATATTTATTCTATTTATGTATTATCTTTATTTTCAAGAACAATTATTACTAAGGGTAAAAAAAGAAAAAAAATAATTAATTTTATTTTAAACTTTTAAAATGATAAATTTGAGATAATTATTTTAGTAACTTAGACTGATAATATAAGACGGATACAACAACAACAACAACCCAGTATAATCCCACTTAGTGTGGTCTGGGGAGGGTAGTGTGTACGCAGACCTTACCCCTACCCTAGGGTAGAGAGACTGTTTCCAAATAGACCCCCAACATCCTTCCCTCCAAGAACATCCCACCTTACTCTTGGGGAGACTCGAACTCACAACCTCTCGGTTGGAAGTGGGGGTTGATTAGTGGATGGTAGTGTCTTATGGGTTGCTTACCATAAGACGGATGGATTATAATATTAAATTGAATTCGCTATTAAAAAAAACCTTTTAAACCGTACATTAAAGGCATTTATTGAATTTTAAGAAGAGAGGTGGTCCCTAGGGTGGTTGGGGGTGTAAAAGATAAAAGTGAAAAAGGAGTAAAGTATGAAAATAGCCCGTGCGATGCCTTTTGGCAGCAGTTGCGTGTGAAAAGCAGAAAATTGGTTTAAAGGTAAACACGAGTAAGTGAATCTACACCTTACCTCACGCTTCTACAACTTTCGTGTAACTCACTCTCTTCATTTGCTCTTCAATACTTGAACCTTGTTTTTTCCTATTCTTACCCAATATTCGTATTGGAACCTGATTAAATTCGAATTCATTCGGAAAAGTAACATATTGGAGATGAAATATTGTCTAACAAAAGCGACTCTACATCCAGGACTCGAACCGGATACCTTTGATTAAAGATAAAAAAGTATATGTCATTCTACCATATCCCTTCTCGATAAAGACTTGAACCTTGTTGTTCTTTTATTACTCATTTGGTTTATTATTTTAAATATAATGATATTCCTAGTTATTATATGAGATTTTATTAATAATAAAATGAAAAAAATAAAATTTAAAGAAGTTTCAAGCAGAAAAATATATATATTTTAAACAAATTAAAAATAAAAGAGTATCATATAATTATTTTTGAAGTAATACTATTTAAAGAGAGAGTGTAAGGGGGAGGGGGTAAAATAGGACATACTTTCTAAAATTATTATAAGCATACATCAAACGAGTCACAATTTAATGAAGACTTTATCTTAGATATGACATAACTATAGAAATAAAAGCTTAAAATAGAACTATTTAGCATTAAATAGAGGAACCCACTAAAATTAAGAGCAAAAAAGTTTGTGCTTTGTAATATTTATTAAATGATTTTTAAGGGATATATTTTTTAAGGGGCTTAGCTCCACTTTCTCATCTTAAGAAAAAGGACAAACTAAAAAATCAAGTTATAATAATTTAAAAAAAGAAAAAGAAGAAGAAAATAGTAAAGTAGATACACGCGCCAGAAAAGTGTTTGGTATACTTGTGTATGAATAAAAAGTAAAGAAGCAACTAATTGCAAAACAAATGAGGAACTAAAAAGGCAGTCAATCTAGTCATAGTGAATGAAAAAGGAAGAAGAAAAAGCTTTTTAGAGATAATTAAAAAGCAATCTTAGCTACTCATGAATCTCCTCATCTCACTCTTTAAAAAGGTTTCAACTTTTAGTTAGTACTATTATTTTATTTCTTGCTTCTCTCTCTCCCTCCATTATCTTTTTGAAAAATAATACAATGACAAAAGATTGTTTTGTTTATGAAAAAAATAAAATAATGAATCCTTTAAGCGTATTGTCTAGTGGTCAATGAAATAAATCAATAATAACAACAACAAATCCAGTAGTTTTTCAAAAGTAAGATCTGGGGAGGGTAAGATGTACGTAGTCTTACCCCTTCCACTGGAAGAATAAGGAGACTGTTTCTGATAGACTCTCGGCTAGAGAACGACTGAAAAAGAAAAGGTAATTGCAACAAGTAGGAATAGCATCAAGATAAAATAAGATCGAATCCAAGAATACAGGTAAACTCTAGATCATCAATCTCCTCGTTACCTTGTATTATAGATCCAAGATATTTGAAACTACCTCTCTTGGGGGTCAACGAAATAAATCAAGAATCATAAAATTTCAGCTTCAATTCCTTGAGTCGTGGGTCCATCGGAAATAGAATTTGTACCTTTACAAGGTAGTCTTAGAGTAATTGGTAAAGTTGCTGCCATGTGATCAGGAGAACACGGTTCGAACTGTAGAAACAAGCTCTTGGAGAAATGCAGGGTAAGACTGCGTATAATAAATCCTTGTTGTCTGATCCTTCCCCGGATCCCGCGCATAACGGGAGCTTATTGCACCGGATTACCCTTTTACCTATAAAAGATAGGGTTAAAGTCTTCGAACACACTATCGTCTCTAAATTTTACTTGTGAAATTACATTGAGTATGTTTGTTGTTCTTGTGTTCAAATCCTAGCTGATGCAAACAACTAGGTAATTTCTTCTTACCGTTTAATATTTAGTGAACAAAATTATCCAATATTTAATTGGTAAAAATAACAAATAATCATATAAATTAGTCAAAATATGCGTAAACTAACCCCGTATCATAATCAACGAATAACAATAAAGCAACAATGAAAAGGTGAAACCATTTTGATTAAAGAATTCAGAAAACGTTGTAGTAATAAGAAAAAGATGACACAAAAAGTAGGGCAGATTTGGTTTTTTCCTCTGTCCACAGAGCATTTTCCAGAAATCTTTGCAACTGAAAGTACTTTCACTTATCTCCCTTTCTTCCATAAATTCTCTCCCCCCTACCCCCCTTAACCCCCCACCCACCTAAAACTCAAAAAAGGCACATACAATAAAAACAAACATAAAATAAAAACAAACAATACCATGTCCTCCTTTATCTGTCTTGTTAACTTTTTTTATGCTTTCCTACCATCAACAATTATTTATCATACATAAAATTTAAAATTTAATAATATGATAATTTATCATAAATTATTTAGTTTTACGTTGATCGTCAATTTAATGAAAACTTTCTCCTTTTCGAAATTCATATTGGTTACATGAGTGAGCTCCTCATTATTCTTTTATTTTTGATTGAAGCATAATTTTTGTAGTTTGAAGATAAAATTTTAAATTTTGATGTAATAACTTTCTAATATATAGATTGTTACTTTATTTAATATTTTATTTTGTTGCTATTAATATAAAAACATATATCAATTATGAAAAACCAATGAAAAACCTAGGACTAATTTAAAGTTTAAAAGTTTTCAAACATAGGAATATATTATTTTCTTGGAACAACAAGAAAATAAAACCGAATAAAATAAAGGGCAGCCTGTACATTAAGCTCCCATTATATGCGGAATCTCAGAAAAGGTCGGACTATAAGAATCTATTGTACGCAGCCTTATCCTACATTTTTGCAATAAGTTGTTTCTACAGCTCGAACCCATGACTTCCTAGTCACATGTTAGCTACTTTACCGATTCTGAAGGGGAGCCTTGGCATAAATGATAAAGTTACTGCCATGTAACCAGGACGTCACAGGTTCAAGCCATGGAAACGACCTCTTGTATAACTGCAGGATAAGATTGCGTACAATAGACCGTTATGGTCCGGCCCTTCCCAGGACGCTGTGTATAGCGAGAGTTTCGTGCACCGGACTGTCTGTTTTTTTTTTCCAAAGCTATATAAAATAAAATAATAACAACACTATTATTTACCACCAAAGGATGTGGTTCAGTGGATGAGACTGCTCCTCCCTTAACCAGAAGTCTCGAGTTCGAGCCATGTGTATGGAAAAATACTTGGTAGGGAGTGCTTCCCCCTGAATGGGGTCCTACACGGCGTAAATTCGGATATAGTCGAGCTCCAATATGGATAACGGATATCGGGTGGGGAAAAACAACACTATTATTTAAATCTTTTAGCTTATGTCATAATAATAGCAAGTAAAAAAGGGGATATTTTTGGAGGAAAGAAGAAGTGAGGTGGGTATTTAATGAAAAAGAAGAAGACGGTGTGCATGTGTTGTTCATTTCCTTTTATCATCTTCATCATCATCTTTCCTAGAGAGAGAAAAAAAACTCAATAAAACTCTCTTAAATTTCATCTTCTCCTCAAAAATTTCATTTCTATAGAGTTGTGTACAATATTCTTATTTAATTTTGGTCAAAATTATGAGGGCAGGTTTGAGTACGATTCAACAAACGTTAACGGCAGAGGCAGCAGCCGTACTAAACCACTCAATATCCGAAGCCGGTCGGCGTAACCATGGTCAAACGACGCCGTTACACGTGGCAGCAACCTTACTCTCTTCACCCACCGGATTTCTCCGTCAAGCCTGTATCCGTTCACACCCTAATTCATCTCACCCGCTCCAGTGCAGAGCGTTGGAGCTTTGCTTCAGCGTCGCGCTGGAGCGGTTACCTACTGCACAAAATATGCCATCGGGGACTGAGCCCCCGATTTCTAATGCGCTTATGGCCGCTTTAAAGCGGGCACAAGCGCATCAACGTAGAGGTTGTCCTGAACAACAACAACAGCCGCTTTTAGCTGTTAAAGTTGAATTAGAACAATTGATTATATCTATTCTAGATGATCCTAGTGTGAGTCGTGTTATGCGTGAGGCTAGTTTTTCTAGCCCAGCTGTTAAGGCAACAATTGAACAATCGTTGACACAATCTGTGTCGACTCCGTTGAATCATAATTGTCTTACTGCTTCTCCCGGTTTTCTTGGTGGTGCTCGCAATAACAATAGTAATGATGTTACTTTGGCTACTTTTAATACTTCTCTTGGTAGTTCTCGCAATATGTACTTGAATCCCAAGTTGCAGTTACAGCATCAGGGTGGGGGTTTGGGTGGAGGGGGTGGGTTAGGGGTAGGGGGATTGGGGAATTTACAAAGGAGTGAAGAAGTGAAAAGGGTGTTGGAAATTTTGTTGAGAAGTAAGAAAAGGAACCCGGTTTTAGTTGGGGAAAGAGAGCCGGAAAGTGTGGTGAAAGAGGTTTTAAGGAAGATTGAGAAAGGGGAATTGGGAGAAGGGGTTTTGAAGAATTTACAAATTGTTCAAATGGAGAAGGAATTAGATAAAAACGAGATAGTGAACAAGATTAAGGAATTGGTAGGGATAATTGAGGGGAAAATTAGTAGTGGTGGAGTGATTCTTGATTTGGGCGATTTGAAATGGCTGGTTGAGCAACAGCAGCAACAACCAGCTATGGTTTCTGAGATTGGAAAAGCAGCAGTGGCTGAAATGGGAAAGTTATTAACGCGATTTCGAGAGGGTAATAATAGATTATGGTTGATTGGTACAGCAACTTGTGAGACTTATTTGAGGTGTCAAGTTTATCATTCTACTATGGAAAATGATTGGGATCTTCAAGCTGTTCCTATTGCTTCAAGATCTCCTCATCCCGGAATATTTCCAAGGTATTTGGTTTGCAGTAATTCTATTTTTGAGTCGCTGTATTTGGCAACTTGGGATAAAATTGAATCTTTGAATGTTGAATATTGATCTTTGGGAACATTTTTTAGTCACTGAATTTGATAATTTGGGATAAAAATTGAATCTTTGAATATTGAATATTAATCTTTGGGGAATATTTTTTGAGTCATTGAATTGACATTTTGGGATAAAAATTGTATCTTTGAATCTTTTGTGTGTGTGTGCGTAATCCAGTAATAGATGCTCTTTCTGGAATTATTCTTTGGATGTTTAGATATCTGTATATGTTCACTTTCCTTTTTTGGTTTTAGAGCGATCTTTTGATTTGGTTATTGGTTTGAACCTTTTAGGCTTGGAAATGAAAGAATTCTTGGAAATTCCTTGGATCCTATGAATCCACTGAAGAGCTTTAGCGCCACCCCAGTGCCTGCGTTGCTGAGGCGTTTACCTGAGAATTCAAATCCGAGATTGAGGACGTCGTGTTGTCCCCAGTGCAAGGAGAAGTTTGAACACGAGTTGGCAAAACTTGTATCCGAGTTTGAGAATTCATCTGCTGAAGAAGCTAAATCAGAATCTCCTCGACCTCAGTTGCCTCAGTGGTTGCAAAATGCCAAGCTAAAGAATGATACTAAAGTAACTACTCTGTCGCAGGTATGCGTTAGTACTTAATTAATGAAAACGTAGTATGACTTTAACTGCGTGCGAGTGATGAATCTATTCTGTCTTTTGATGTCTTTGCAGAGTAAGGATCAAGGACTTTTGCAGCAGAAGACTCAAGAACTGCAAAAGAAGTGGAACGATACATGCTTGCAACTTCATCCTAATTTCCAGCACAATGTTGGTCATGAAAGAACAATGGTATCACCTGTTCTCTCTATGCCGGGGTTGTATAACCCGAACCTGCTTTTGCGTCAACCTTTACAGCCTAAGCTACAACCGAGCAGAACCCTGGGAGTGAGCCTGCAACTGAACACCACCCAAATGGCTAGCCAACCACCGGAAAAGGCAGCGACTAGTCCTCCACGCAGCCCTGTTAGGACTGACTTGGTTCTAGGGCAAAAACCGAATGAAACTACCGGTGAGAAAACTTTGGAAGCTCAAGCGAAGGACTTCCTCAGCTGCATATCTTCTGTGCCTCAGAACAAGTTACTTGACAAATTTGCTAGTGCATTAGATGCTGATACCTTTAAAAGGCTTCTCAAGGGTCTAATGGAAAAAGCGTGGTGGCAGCGAGATGCATCCTCTTCTGTAGCTTCCGCTGTGTCAAGGTGCAGATTGGGGAACGGGAGACAGCGCGGTGGTGCATCAAAGGGTGACATATGGCTGTTATTCACTGGTCCCGACAGATTTGCCAAGAGAAAGATGGCATCAGTTCTTGCTGAGCAAATGTGCGGAAACAGTCCTATAATGATATGCCTTGGTTCACGACGAGATGATGAAGAGTCCGATGTAGGTTTCCGTGGCAAAACAGCTGTAGACCGTATCGCAGAGGCTGTTAGGAGGAATCCACTTTCAGTTATTATGCTCGAGGATATTGATGAAGCAAATGTGCTAGTTCGTGGAAACATAAAACGAGCCATGGACAGAGGTAGGCTTACCGATTCACATGGCCGTGAGATAAGTCTAGGCAATGTTATATTCATCCTTACTGGAAATTGGTCTGCAATGAGCCCCGAGAGCTACAGCAATGAGTATTTGATGGAAGAAAAGAAACTCGTCTCGCTAGCTAGTTCCAATTGGCAGTTAAAGTTAACAATGGGTGAAAAGAGTGCTAAGCGACGAGCGAGTTGGTTGCATGATGAAGACAGGCTTACAAGACCTAGAAAAGAATTGAATCTAGGACTTGCATTCGATCTTAACGAAGCAGCAGATTTTGAGGATTATAGAACTGATGGATCTCACAATTCGAGTGATCTAACTGTTGAGCACGAAGAAGAACCCGGCCTTGAAAACAGGCGATTCTCAGTTGCATCAGTTCCTCACGAACTCGTCAGTTCAGTGGACGATACCATACAATTCAAGCCGATTGAATATCCCTTTGCTCGACGTGAGATCAAGAAAACAATAAGCACGAAATTCTCAATGGTCGTCGATGACAAGGTCTCAATCGAAGTGGAAGACGATATAGTAGATCGGATACTAGGTGGATTATTCTGTGGTCGGACAAGCCTAGAACAATGGGTTGAGAAAGTTTTAGGGCCAAGTTTCGATCAAATCCAGCCGCGTCTATCTTCTTCCGACGAGAACATTATCGTTCGACTTCAGCTTGAACTGCATACAGACTCCAATGTCCATAGCAATGGAGAATGTCTGCCTAGTAAAGTCACAATAGTGGAAGATGGGCAGTAGTGAAATGGTATTTTCCTCTATTCCTCTTGGGTATATTTGTAAATAGGAAAGACTTTGTGGCTGTGGAACAAACAAAACAGGATAGAAAGGGGGTAAAAAAGCAAAAGATTTACCACACAAGAGTGAGATGTTGATAAATTAGAGCAAATCTTGAAAGGTCTCAAGCCCTTTTTTTTAAAATATTTTTTTAATATTTTTGTTGTTATAGTAAATCTTGTACTAGATATTTATTATTATGAGCCATAATTAATAAGATGGAGGAATTCCTCCTTTGGAAATTCTCCATTTTTCCTCTGTAAGGATAACTTTGTATACATCTCTTCATTGAATGGGTCAAAAGACTTGTTAATGCCACGTTTAATAAGTCAACCATTTATGTAGGGATTACAACAACTTTGCTCCAAAGTTATGCAAACACACTTTTTATTTATATTAATCTATTTAAAAAAGAATAATACTTCCCCGTCTCATAATATGTGTCGTGATTCTTTTTTGTACGCCCCTTAAGAAAGAATAGTTTTTAATTACTTTACCTTTATTAAATGCTTTTTCAATTTATATGTTATCTCTAACAATGATATTATTCATATTTTTATTAAATGTGAATGCAATTGATTATTAAGGGTTAAAAAGGCAAAATATTATCAATTTTGTCTTGAACTTCTAAAACGACAAATAATTTGAGACAACTATTTTCAGTAATCACGACACATATTATGAGACGGAGGGAGTATATTTTTAAAATCTTAAAATAACTAATTGTATACTTCCTTTTTGAGTCGAGGGTCTAAGTAAAAACAGTTTTTTTACCTTCTTAAAGGTAGGGGTTTGTGTAAACACTACTCTTCTCAGACTCTACTTGTGAGATTAAATGATTCTTTTAATTTTTTTTTTATTGTTGTTGTAGTAATTGTACACTTCTTATTTCATCTTTTGAGAATAATTTATAATCACAATGTTATGGCGTATTTAAGGTTATAAAATGCAAAAATTTATTATCACATAGATATTAGTATATTTTAGATAATAAATTTTAAAAAAATTATATTTTTCCTTAAACGCTGTGTTGGATCAAGATATGTGGTATAAATTGAAATTGAAGGAGTAAAGAATAAAGGTTTCAACTTTCAATCAAAAGGGATATGAATATACAACCACTCTTTTTATAAAAACATCCTTTATAATAACACTTCATTATAATACCTAATTTTTTTGGAATTAAATTCATATGTTATGTTATAATTTATAATATATATATATATATATTATAACAACACTATAACAACCGAAAACTTCGCAGGAATAAAACTATTATAAAAAAATTTGAACAACGAATTTTGAGTTTGAATATCTTCATTTCCACTTGTAATCAATAGGAGTAAAGAATTAAGGTTTCAACTTTCAATCAAAAGGGATATGAATATACAACCAGACTCTTTTTATAAAAGTCATCCTCCATGCTCCCTCCGTTCCAGTTTATGTGAACCTATTTCCTCTTTGATCCGTTCCAAAAAGAATGACTCCTTTCTAAATTTGGAAACAATTTAGCTTAAACTTACAATTCTATCCTTAGACAGATTCACATAAATTGAAACGAATGGAGTAATAATTATAACAGTAAAATTTTCTTTGAAACTAGTTTTATATGTTATGTTATAATTTATAATATATATCTTTTATAATAGCAGTATAATAGCCAAAAAAATTCGAATTAACGAGACTGTTATAAAAAAATTGGACTTTATATGCAAAGAGTTTTGAGTTTGAAACTTTGAATATCTTCATTTTCACTCATAATCAATAGAAAAATTAAAAAAAAAGAAAAAGGAATAGTGAGTGACAGGTCAAAGGTACAGGGATAGCAGAGATCAGACGGTCAAAAATGAACTTTTTGGTTTGATGGTTTTTGGTGAAAGAGAAAAAACGAAAAGTATTAGTAATTAATGAGGAAATGAAAGCGCCTGCTGTTTTGTACACAAGACACGTTCTTGCATGTGTTACGTGTCGCTACCCCTGTAAAAACCTTTAACGTTTGGAAAATTCCCCCCACCCACCCCCCACCCCCACCCCACCCCCACCCCCTACCCCCCCCTGTAAATTGTTTGTGTATAAATTTGGACCATGCAAAATATAATTCTAACTCCAACAGTGACTTGTCCACTACGTGGGTGATTATATAGAGACTTCGGTTTTTAATCATTTTAAGTTATTGAGTTCGAAATTTAGAGAGAATAGTCAGGCAGGAATAGGGGCGGAGGCACAAGTGGACTTATGAATTTGGCCGAACCCAATAATTTTTCTCAAACAATATATTTGATGATTTGAATATATAAAATATATATAAATATTAAATCTAAAACCGAGTAATTAATACTTAAAAGTTGTGGTACCAAAATCTAGAACCATAAGGTTAAAATACGTATTCAATGTAGAGATTATGGGTTTATCGTCCATACCTTTCGCTCATAATTTATATTTTTGTCTAAAAAATTATTAAATATGTATAAATAATAAATTTTAAACCCATTAAATTAAATGAGATGGGGTAAAATTGCGGAACCCACAAAGTTTAGATTTTTGATCCGCTTTTGTAGTCAGGTGTATAAAGTATCTCATATTTATGCAAATTTGGGAAGGGCTACGTCCCAAAGAGTGATATAGATAATCTAACCTAAGGGTGCACAAGTTTTTAAATTAATAATTTGTATATATTTAATGAATTTCTTTGAACATATATAAAAATTGGACCAAATTTAGTGGGTTCGACTTAACCCGCAAAATTTATTTCTATTCTATAAAATATAATTTTTTATGCTATCTGTATATTTGAATATGATATATTACAAATAATTTACCTTTTATTTTAAATTATTCCACTTATTATGAACGATGATTGATAGTTAATTTTAAATGATCTTATAGCATATTTACAATGTCATTATAGAAGCTATTTAAGCTCTTTGTATTTTACCAAATTGTCTCTTGTGTGAACACAGTTGCTTTCTCGAAGATTCTTCTCATTGTCACAATGATCATTACATATTTTTTTTTTCTTTTTTCTTTTTATGAGAATATCAAATTTAATTTCGGAAATATTAGGATTTTTTTATAGTCATCTCATATTTAATACTCACTAGCTAAAAGTTTCTTCATTAATATGTGTTTACACAAAATTTGTTAACAAACAATATTCATCCCTTGTTCTTTGGTACTTACGTATGAATCATTTTATTTTTCTTTAATTTTCAATTTTTTCTATAAATAGAAATTTTAATTACAAAATAAAAATCAGGAAATTGCCTTTTGCGCCATTCGAAATGGTATTCTATTGATACCAGTTGTCCCTTTGGATATAACAATAGCAAGCTTTGACAATATGAGGCAAAATTAAAAAAGAAAAAAGAAAAAATAGATTGTTGTTATAAAATAAAGACTATAAAGTAAAGATAAGTATAGAGAGAAACTAATATATTATTCGAATTCAAACTGATGTACATAATGAGCTGAAATCTCTTCTATTTATAGAAGAAAAGAAGCTGTTGTGTAAGCTGCTACGCAAGCTGCTACTACAAGCTGCTGTGTAAGCTGCTATTACAAGCTGCTGTGTAAGCTGCTACTGCAAGTTGCTGTGTAAGCTGCTACTGCAAGCTGCTGTGTAAGCTGCTACTATACCAGATATGGATAATCTTCTACTGAGAGCAATGTTTATCCATAACGGAGTACTGAATGGATAAGCTTATTATACCCGGTATGGATAATCTTCTACCTAGGGTAATGTTTATCCATAACCGGGTACCGAAGTGATAAGCTTCTTCAGGAAGCTTATTTCCAATAGAGTACTAAATGGATAAACATATTTACGGTGGAGTCCCATATGGATAAGCTTCTTCAGGAAGATTATTTACAACGGAGTACTAAATGAACATCCATAATATAATATATTTATAACACTTCCCCTTGAATGTTCATTAAAAGATAATGTGTCTCATTAAAACCTCACTAAGAAAAACCACGTGGGAAAAAATTCTAGTGAAGGAAAAAGAGTACACATATTTAGTAATACGCATTGCTAGGTGCCTCATTAAAAACCTTATAAGGAAAACTCCATGGGAAAAAACCTTAGTAAGGGAAAAAGAGTGCATCGCGTATTTTACTCCCCTGATGAAAACCTTGTTTCAAATATTTGAGTCTCCGCATTCCAATCTTGTATACCATCTTCTCAAAAGTTGAAGTTGGCAAAGATTTAGTGAATAAATCTGCTGGATTATCACTTGAACGGATTTGTTGCACATCAATGTCACCACTTTTCTGAAGATCGTGTGTGTAGAATAATTTTGGTAAAATGTGCTTCGTTCTATCTCCTTTTATAAATCCTCCCTTCAATTGGGCTATGCATGCAGCATTGTCTTCGTATAAAATTGTTGGGTCTTTTCTCACATTCCAAACCACATTTTTCTCGAATAAAATGAATTATTGATCTCAACCATACGCATTCCCTACTTGCTTCATGAATAGCTATTATCTCAGCGTGATTTGAAGAAGTAGCAACAATAGATTGCTTTGTGGAGCGCCATGATATGATAGTACCTCCATATGTAAATACGTAGCCGGTTTGAGATCGAGCTTTATGGGGATCAGATAAATAACTTTCATCTGCATAACCAACAAGGTCTGCACTATCTTTGTTAGCATAAAACAAACCCATATCAAGAGTTCCCTTTAAATATCGCAATTTATGCTTAATCCCGTTCCAATGTCTCTGTGTAGGAGAAGAACTATATCTTGCTAGTAAATTAACAGAAAATACTATGTCAGGCCTTGTAGCATTAGCAAGATACATTAGTGCACCAATTGCACTGAGATAGGGTACTTCGGGACCAAGGAGTTCCTCGTCCTCTTTTGGAGGTCGGAACAAATCCTTATTCACTTCAAGTGATCGAACAACCATTGGTGTACTCAGTGGGTGCGCTTTGTCCATGTAAAAGCGTTTTAAGACCCTTTCTGTATAGGCAGATTGATGGATAAAGATCCCGTCTGCTAAATGTTCAATTTGCAGACCAAGACAAAGTTTTGTCTTTCCAAGATCTTTCATCTCAAATTCTTTCTTAAGATATTCAATTGCCTTTTGGAGCTCTTCTTGAGTTCCAACAAGATTTATGTGATCAACATAAACAGCAAGTATAACAAATTCTGATGACATTTTCTTTATAAAAATACATGAACAAATAACATCATTTATGTAACCTTCTTTCAACAAATATTCACTAAGGCGATTATACCACATGCGCCCAGATTTCTTTAAACCGTACAAAGATCTTTGTAATCTGATTGAATACATTTCCTGAGATTTTGCTTCATGGATTTTCATATAAATTTCATTATCAAGTGAACCGTACAGATAAGCTGTAACTACATCCAATTAGATGTATTTCAAGCTTTTCATGTAGTGCTAAACTGATGAGATATCGAAATGTTATGGCATCCATAACAGGTGAATATGTTTCATCAAAATCGATTCCAGGTCGTTGTGAGAATCCTTGTGCAACAAGGCAAGCTTTGTATCTTTCAACTTCATTTTTATCATTCCCTTTTCGCACAAAACCCCATTTATGACCAACTGGTTTTATACCAGCAGGTCTTTGGACTACTGGTCCAAAGACCTCTCTTTTAGCAAGTAACTTCAATTCCGATTGAATTTTCTCTTGCCATTTTGGCCAATCAGATCTTTGTCGACATTCTTCGACAGATCGAGGTTCAAGATCCTCACTATCTTGCATAATATTAAGTGCAACATTATATTCAAAAATATTATCTACCACTATTTCAGATCGATTTAAATTAATCCCATCATTGATCGAACTTATTAAAAGTTCCTCACTCACATGAGCTTCGGGTTCATTAATTTCTTCAGGAATCTCAGAACTAATCAGATTTTGGGTCTCTTCAGGAGATCCCTTCATAGTATCGTTTTGATCATTTGTCGATTTTCTTTTTCGAGGATTTTGATCCTTAGAACCCAAAGGCCTACCACGCTTCAGGCGTGCTTTAGGTTCACTATCTCTCATGCTAGTAGATGGTCCTACTGGGACATCAATTCGGATAGGCACATTCTCTGCTGGGATATGCGACTTAGTTATCCTTTTCAAATCAGTAAATGCGTCTGACATTTGATTTGCTATATTCTGTAAATGGATGATCTTCTGGACCTCCTGATTACATATAGGGGTACAGGGATCAAAGTGAGATAATGATGAAATTTTCCACACAATTTCTCTTTTGATTTCCTTTTTCTCTACCCCTAATTGTGAAAAATTTGTTTCATCAAACCGACAATCTGCAAATCGAGCAGTAAATAAATCTCCTGTTAATGGTTCAAGATAGCGAATGATAGAGGGCGATTCAAACCCAACATATATTCCTATCCTTCTTTGTGGTCCCATCTTACTACGTTGTGGTGGTGCTACTGGCACATATACAACACATCCGAAAATTCGTAGATGGACAATGTTTGGTTTATGACCAAAAACTAATTGTGACGGAGAATATTTATTATAATGTGTCGGTTTGAGACGGATAAGTGATGTTGCATGCAAGATAGCATGGCCCCAAGCAGTAGCGGGCAATTTTGTTTTCATAAGTTGTGGTCTTGCTATCAATTGCAGACGTTTAATAAATGACTCTGCAAGGCCATTTTGAGTATGAACATAAGCTACAGGATGTTCAACTTTTATCCCAACGGATAGACAATAATCATCAAAAGCTTGAGATGAGAATTCTCCAGCATTATCAAGGCGAATAACCTTTATAGGATAATCTGGGAATTGTGCCCTTAATCGAATTATTTGGGCTAATAGCTTTGCAAACGCCAGGTTGCGAGATGATAGTAGACACACATGAGACCATCTTGAAGATGCATCTATTAGGACCATAAAATATCTAAACAACCCACTTGGTGGGTGAATAGGTCCACATATATCCCCATGTATACGCTCTAAAAAGGCAGGGGATTCAATACCAACCTTCATTGGTGATGGTCTAGTGATCATTTTTCCTTGATAACAAGCATCACAAGAAAATTCGTCATTTGTAAGAATCTTCAAGTTCTTTAATGGATGCCCACTCGAATTTTCAGTAATTCGTCTCATCATTATTGATCCGGGATGGCCTAAACGGCCATGCCAAAGCACAAAAGTATTTGAATCCGTAAACTTCTGGTTTACGATAGAGTGTGCTTCAATTGTACTAATTTTTGAATAGTATAAGCCAGAAGATAAAGTTGGTAACTTTTCTACAATGAATTTCTGGCCAGAAATATTCTTTGTAATACAAAGATATTCCCTGTTCATTTCATCTATTGTCTCAACATGATACCCATTTCGGCGGATATCTATAAAACTCAACAAGTTTCTTCGGGACTTGGAGGAGAACAATGCATTGTCTATAATAAGTTTTGTTCCCTTAGACAGAAATATTATGGCTCTTCCGGAGCCTTCAATCAAACTTATATTACCAGAAATTGTTGAAACATTTGCTTTTTCCTTATGCAAATAAGAAAAGTATTTCTGATCGTTGAATATGGCATGAGTTGTTCCACTATCAATAACACAAATATCTTCATGATTTGTCTTTGATCCAAACATAATTTGAGGGTTATCCATATTCTTCAAAATAACATAAATAAAATATATTATAGTAAACATCATTATCAAAGCATAACTTTTATTTATGTACAACAATTACATAACCATACTATTTATTACAAACAACAAAAATTAAAATATTTACATTTCTACAAATTCACTACCGATTACATGACTTATTTCTCCTTCTGGGAGTGCAAAGTAATCAGCTACATCCAAATGCATGAAGTCTAAATTATCTTCAGAAACAAAATTTGCTTCAGTATTTTTCTCTGTCTTCTTCAGGGAGGCTTGATAAAGCTCAACCAGGTGCTTTGGCGTACGACAGGTACGTGACCAGTGCCCTTTTCCTCCACATCTATAGCATGAATTTTCTGCATTTGGCGCTTGCACCGCTTCATGCTTTTGTTCCTTCCTTTTCCACTACTGGTGGTGAGGAGGCTTCTTTGGTGCATTATTATTACCATGATTGGGGTTTCTTCCCCGACCACGGCCATGACCACGACTGGGGCCACGACCTCTTCCACGTTTAACTTGGTGGAAGTTCGTCTCATTCACTTCAGGGAATGGACAAGAACCAATAGGTCGGCTTTCATGATTTTTCATTAATAGCCCATTATGTTGCTCTGCTATAAGAAGATGTGAGATAAGTTCAGAATACTTTTTAAATCCCATCTCTCGATATTGCTGCTGCAGGAGCATATTCGAGGCATGAAAAGTGGTGAAAGTTTTCTCCAACATATCATGATCAGTAATATTATCACCACATAATTTCAATTGGGAAATAATTCTGAACATAGCAGAATTATACTCACTGATAAATTTAAAATCTTGTAGCCTTAGATGAGTCCAATCATAACGTGCCTGTGGAAGAACGACCATCTTCAGATGGTCATATCTATCTTTCAAATTATTCCACAGTATGACTGGATCTTTAATAGTGAGATATTCCATTTTCAGGCCCTCATCAAGGTGATGGCGTAGGAATATCATTGCTTTGGCACGGTCTTGGTTTGATGCCTGATTTTTATCCTTGATGGTGTCTGCCAGACCCATCACATCAAGATGAATTTCAGCATCAAGCACCCAAGACATGTTATAAAATAAAGACTATAAAGTAAAGACAAGTATAGAGAGAAATTGATATATTATTCCAATTCAAACTGATGTACATAATGAACTAAAATCTCTTCTATTTATAGAAGAAAGGAAGCTGCTGTGTAAGCTGCTACTACAAGCTGCTGTGTAAGCTGCTACGCAAGCTGCTACTGCAAGTTGCTGTGTAAGCTGCTACTGCAAGCTGCTGTGTAAGCTGCTACTATACCAGATATGGATAATCTTCTACTGAGAGCAATGTTTATCCATAACGGAGTACTGAATGGATAAGCTTATTATACCCGGTATGAATAATCTTCTACCGAGGGTAATGTTTATCCATAACCGGGTACCGAAGTGATAAGCTTCTTCAGGAAGCTTATTTCAAATAGAGTACTAAATGGATAAACATATTTACGGTGGAGTCCCATATGGATAAGCTTCTTCAGGAAGATTATTTACAACAGAGTACTAAATGAACATCTATAATATAATATATTTATAACAATTGTCAGCTAAAAAGAGATAAAATAAATAATTTGAAGTCTTAAAGGAAAAGCCGGCATAATTTTCAAGTAAAGCTTGAAAAAATAAAAAAAGGAGGAAAGAAATTAAAGGTGAGGCCGACAATCTTTCTTTGATAGCAGTAAATACTTACTCGCATAAAGTGTTTATATTAATTCAGTAAATACATAGCACGTATCTTTATAAATTTGGTTCTCTTTAAATCATAATTAATTAATACACTTACTCACTTCAGTATTCGTTAACCCTAATTAATCTAAATTCCCAAGGCGTATGACCCTAAAAACTAACGCTTCCAATTAGGAAAAAAGGGGCAGCCCGTTGCACGAAGCATTATGTATTCACACAGGTTCAAAAAAATGTCGCTTCCAAAGGAGTGCCATGTAGGTAACCTACCTTGATACAAGTATCAGCGACAGATTTCACAGCTCGAATCGATGATATATAGATCGTACAGAGACATAGCTGTAATGAATATGCCCAAAATTTTGATCATCATCTGAACTAGTGGCGAAGCCAGAAAATTCAATAAGGGTGTTCAAATTTTGAATACCTTTTACCAGTGGGCTATGCAAGGTGTTCAAAGTCTTTTTTCTAAATCATAACAAGTAATATTTTACCTTATACATAATATAATTTTTTTGCGAATGATGTTCAGTTGACCACCCTTGAGTCAACATAGCTTTGCCCCTAATCTGAACTAAAAATACTATACACAACATCGGTACGATTTTGTGCCTATAATCCATCTTTCTAAGTTATTTAGTAATTCTTTTCGACAATCTCTTTTTCTAGCCGATCTTAGTATTCCTTTGTCACTTTTACTAGACCAAGTAAATAAATTAAAGGGAGAAAATAGAAAGAAAGAACATTGGATGACAAATAATAATTTAATTCTCGACTATATAAAAGAACTTGCAAAACAACAAAACCTGCCTTTATTATCGATTTTTTTAATAGATAAGTCGTTATACAAGATGAACAACTTGTTTTTTTTTTTTTTAATTTATTGAACTACAAAAATTGGCTGTCTTTCATTATTGTGACTTATTTTAATACTAGATTTATTTGCCCCCCGAGGAATAGGGGAGTTATTTATCGTCATGAATGATGCAACTTCAAACCTGTATGTATAATATATGCTCATTAATTGTCACTTTTTGGATAGTTTAGATATGGCTGACATAAGACAAGTATTTTCCAAACTTTAAGAAGGTAGGTTTACTTAATTATTATACCAAAACCTATCAAACAGCTCGCCCTATTAAATTACTAAATGTGTGTTCGGCGCCAATAAAAATTGTTGTAGAGCGGTAAATATTGTTTCATCCTTACTCAAAGGTTTCGAGTTTGAGTTTTGAATATGGAGTCGCCTTAAATAGGAAACACTTCACCCTCTAATATGGAATTTTTCGGCGCCGATTCAAATTCAGTCGGACCTCAATGTAAATATCAGATAGCAAGTAAAAAAAATCAAAAATAGAGATATGCGCTCAGCCCGGTGAATAGGAAATAAGTTGCCCTTGAATTGAAGAGATGAGGTCGGAAAGAGAGATTATAATTTAATATAGTAAGATTATTCTTAGTCAGCCTTATCGTGGACATTTTTATTTTACGTACTTACGCCGGCATAGTCTTAAATTTATGGAGAAATTGAAGTGATAGCAATTGATAGAAACTGAAATTGATTATTGTTGACATTATAGCTTTTCCAGAGGAATTACAAAGAAATTTCTGTAGCAAAGAGCAATTTGTCTAATATTAATAAATAAGGGGAAGGCCTAATATTTTTTATTAGTATAAGGAAGGCGCTAGCTAGCGCCCAGACTATACAAGAGTTTTTCACCTTCATTTGGTCGTGCTGCTATGATGCAACGTGCAGTCGTCCCCCTTGCTCGGATGCTTGAAGCAGCGGCGGCGCCACATAGCTTCAAGGAGTGTCAATGAATTTCTTGACTTATTCGTCATATTTCTTTAAAATTTAACACCGTTAATAATGAAAATTTTGACTACGCTATTGGCTTGAAAAATAAAAACCTAGTTCATGCACCAAAAGAACTTAGAGTCAAAATAATGAAAAAGGATCAGTTTTGTGAAGAGTGTTTTGACTATAATTTCCAAATATTGATACTGTTTTAGCCTGCATAATATATTCATATTCACATTTTAAAATGGTGCAAAAAGTATCATATACGTTGATCTGAATACACGTGTCTGGTGTTTTAAATTTGTTTTTTTTCTAGTTTAGAAAGTTAAGCGGCTTTGGGTTTGTGGTTGAATTACGCTTTGAGAAAATAATCACCAGAAAATGTGGTGGGATGGTTGAGATTTTATCTATCTTTACTCAAATATTTCGAGTTTGAGCCCTTAAAAGGAAAATTTCTTAAATAATTTATTTATTTGTCAGTCCCCGATATGGATTAGAATTAGTCGAACTAATAGTTGTTGCATAAGGGTAGTCTGGTACACAAAGTATCTCGCATTCACGCAGTATCCATAAAAACACTGTACCCCAAGAATGTGACGTAGACAACCTACAAGGATAATTCCGTACACAAAGTATCTCGCGTTCATGCAACATCTATGGAAAGACCGCACCCCAAGAATGTGATGCAGACAGCCTACAAGGACAATCCAATATACAAAATATTCCGCGTTCATGAAATATCCATGGAAAGATCGCACCCCAAGAATGTGATATAGATAATCTACTATGCCAGTATAGTACACAAAGTATTCCGCGTTCATGCAATATCCATGGAAAGACGACGCCCTAAGAATGTGATGTAGATAACCTATCTTAATGCAAGCATTAATGACTATTTTCACGACTCGAACCCGTAAACTATAGGTCTACGGAACAACTTTATTGTTGCTCCGAGGCTCTATTTCAGCCGTTGAATGTGATATATTTTTTATTTTTTCTCTTTCTCCAGAAGGTGTTCTACTTTAGAAGATCAATAGAAGCCACATAGGAAAAGAATATGACAAAAAATAAATAAAAGAATCTAGCTTCACAAGAAACAGACAACCGACCTCTTTAATACATTACCAGCTTGAATTTGGAGACCACTATTGTTTGGCTCAAAAACAACAAACAAAACTATCACTCAATTAATGTAAACTTTCTTCCCCTATCCATTCCCCTAACCCCACTTACAATAGCCAAATTAATGGCAAATAGCCTTTCCACAAAGGACATTTCTTTGAATATAGACACACCCTATTGCCCACTCATCCACATCTTTAAGAAATACCAATTAGAAAGTGAAAGCCATTGCTTTTTTTAACTTATAGTAACATGACAAAAGTGTTGCTCTCTTTTAATTAATCATCATGTATTATGGAAGGAAGTCTTAGAGAAATCTACATCACACATCCTGAATTGCGGCTTTTCTTCGGACATTGTCGGAATGCGAGTTACTTTTTGCATCGAGCTACTCTTTTTTATTCGGAACTCACTGACTCGCCTAATAGATTTGCACAACCGTATTAAGGAGAATTGCTCCCTATTAGATTTTTTTTATATTTTCATAACAAAAATATTTAATTAAGGGCGAAGTAAACTCATTAGTTTTACTACTTCTCTTGATCGAGAAAGTGTCGCTCCCTTGCCCCTCTCCATTTTGTGTGCTCTAATCTTTTTAGTTGATTGACCGGCAATATATGCACTCAAGGATTAATAAACTTCTAAATTGACAAGCTTCTGGAAAAAAAAAATGATGTATATGAACCCCTTGAGTAAATCTCGCATTAAAAAGGTGTGTGTGTGTGTGTGTGTGTGTGTGTATATATATATATATATATATATATATATATATATATATATATATATATATATATATATATATATATGTGTGTGTGTGTGTGTGTGTGTGTGTGTGTGTGTGTGTGTGTGTGTTTTGACATAGCTCGAGAAACAAACTCATATATAAACACTATTAGAAATTCGGTCAAAATCGACCAACTTTGATCGGTCAAAAAGCCGACCGAAGTCGGTTTTCCAAAATATATTTTTTTTTGAATTTTTTTAAGAAACCGACCGAAATCGATTGATTTTTCATATAAAATAAATTAAAATTAATATTCAAAAAATCCATCAAAATCGGTCGTTTATTTCAGTCATTCATTTTAAAAAAACGACCGACTTCGGTCGCCTTTTTATATTGAATATTAAATTTCAATCTCAAAATATTTTAACGGTTTTGGACAGTATGAGAAAAATGGATTCTCTTTTTTGAAAAAAATTAAAAAATAATTTGGCGATTCTGATAGAGAAAAAGAATTTGGAAATTTGACTGGCACGGGACAATTCGGTGCATTAAGCTCCCGTTATACACGAGACTCATGAAAGGACTAGACCATATTAGATCTTATGTACACATTCTAATTACCTTGTATTTTTGCAAGACACTATTTTCATGGCTTGAACCTGTGTACGGCAAAAATATAGAATTAGTTGTGAACTTTATCGGTAAATAGCTCATATATAACTGTAAAATCTTAGCAGCTCACTTGGTTGGCTACTTGAACTTTCACTTGTTGGTAAGAGTTCGATTTTCCACCTTGTAATTCCCTCTACCGTTTTCCCTTTCCCTACCCTAATGTAATAAAAAAATAATAAAAAAAAAGCTCATAAGTAATAATTTTTTTTTTTTTTTGATAATTAGTTGTTCATTCGTTGCTAAATTCTAACACGGTTTCTTTTTTAGTAGTTTCCTAAAAACACGGTTATTTGGTTTATTCGTGAAAAATGTGGTGAGACAGTGAGATTTGACATACTAATAATTTCATCTTTATTAGTCGGCCTATTGAGAATTTATTATAAGACCATGCATGTGTTCTCCTTTATTGACTTATCTTCTTTTTTCATTTTCTTTTATTTCTTTTATATTTTAAATCACCAATGACTTCACATTTGTCCCTACAACAATACCACGGCATGTTGGCCAACAGCATTAACACCATGCAAAGCAATAAATCCACTTTGACAATAAGTACTCTATCATCCAAAAGTAGAAAGAATCTTCCTAAATGGTAATAAAATTTTCAAATACTCCTCTAAATTGATTATTATTGGAAAATAAGAGAAGAGGAAAAAACCTATCTTTTTCATTCAACGTTTATTGTGAAGATACAAATGACAATATGTTTGGTCTTTCTTAATTGCTTGCAATAATGGCCATGCATACCATCGTTTTGTGTTCATACATCCTAGTATTTTTTCGAGTTTAACTTATATATTTCGACATTATAAAAGAGAATGTTGCACTATCGTCAAATATTTCAAAAATCACAAACACACAAATCTTACCCTATCGTATGAGGTAGAAAAATTGTTTTCGATAGACCCTCGATAGATTTTTACAATGTCATATTTTCGAAAAATCTCTATAGATAACCCTTTAAAAGAAGTGATATATTACCTGCTATAGAAGATAAAAATGATTTGGTAAATGTTTTGTGTTGTCCATGTATACAATGACGGAGGCAAAATTTCTATTAAAGGGGTTCAAAAAAAGAAAAAAATTAAAAGAGACTATGGCCATACGGGAATTGAATCAGCAACCTAACAGAGATTTTGAACCTCCTCGATCATTGAGCTTTGTTTTTTTGGCTATGCCAAAGAAATTCAAAATATAACATTAGACAAATCGAATTTTGCCTTATACGATGCAGTGTAATTTTTCCCTGCGTGTATATAAGTTAAACTATTTTTATTTAACAGATTTTAAATAGGTATGTTGCATGGGGGAAGGATAAGACTATTTTTCGCTTAGTCAAAGGCACAGAAAGTGAACAAAATTGTGAAATTATACACGGAAAAATTAATGGGATGTTTGTAGAAATCCAAGATAGCTACTTGTAGTTTTGGTGTTTTGCAGGAAATTCCCATTATGTAAAAGGCAAAAAGTATACATCTTTTGAATGTCAAATTGAATTCTAGTCTTCTACCAATTAATTGCTATAGTCTAATGTTTTCTCTATTCAATATGATAGCCTCTTATATTGAATATGCACATTCGGTTCTTGAAAGCAACTCTTGAAAGTGATGGAGGGGAAGCTATGAAATTAATTAGAATATTTAGGTAAATTATAACTCATACCCTTAGGTCAGAGTCCATTACTCAAACGTTCACTCAATTTTTCGAAATTATCTATCAAAGTCATCTTTCTTTCGTTTGTAATAGCAAAGTTACTTAACTATGCCTATAGCACTTAGAAGGTCACTCAACCAAATTTATCAAACTTTTGATCACCAAATACCTATTTTACCCTCTAAATTATCAACTTTTATCTTCTGTTTTTTTTTTGCTTTTTTAATATTATGATTTGCTCTACTTTTAATCAAAATTATGGACTTACCTATAGAGCAAAAATATATTATTTAAAAATAAAAAAATAATATTTTTCTAGCATTATAATATCGAAATAATAATATAATTGAGCATAATATTCAAGAATATGTAATGTATATTACAAAATACTTTATTTTAAATAATTATTTTCTATAGTACGTGCATGGAATATATATTTTAAAACTTTAATTTCTTTCATTCTCAATTATGTCAATAAATTTTTGAGTTTTTTTGTTAATATCAAAATTATTATTATGAACAGATTATTCTAATTAACTTTCTACTATGCTCAATATTTTATTATTCCAACACTATATATGATTAAATATTATTTAATTTTTTAATTATAAATAAAATTTATTTATTCTAAGGTAAGTCCATAATTTAAATTAAAAAGACAAAATAATTATTATATTAAAAAGCTAAAAAAATTAAAAGAAGATAAAAGTTGATAATTTAGAGGGTAAAATAGGTATTTGGTGATCAAAAATTTGAAAAATCTAGTTGAGTGACCTTCTGAGTAAAATTGCCATAGTTAAATGACTTTGTTGTTACAAACGAAAGAAAGATGACTTTGGTAGATAATTTCGAATAGTTGAGTGACCATATGAGTAATGGACTTCCTAAGGTCACTCCATCAGAGTCACTAAGTTCATGCCAGTTTCCAGAAAGAACCGCACGCCAAGGGATGTAGATGGCCTACTCTAATGCAAGTATTTCTGGTTGTTTTCACGGCTCGAACTTGTGACCTATAAATCACATGATGTCACGACCCAAATTCCCCACCCTCGAAAGTCGTGATGGCGCCTACTAATACGAGCTAGGCAAGCTAATTAATTACACAATTTACCTTTTCACCCATTTTATATTCATTAACAATTGCGAAGTAATAACATTTAAGAAGTGGAATTTAACATAAGTGGAAGAAAAACAATAAACTATCTGAACATGAATATCTAATACAACTGTTTGAGTCCCGACTATCCAGAACTGGTGTCACAGTTTCACAGACGGTCTAAGAATACTACAAATAAAGGTCTGAAAGAATTAAATACAACACTGTCTCTGGAAATACATGTAAGAAGCAGGAAAGTAGATGGAAGGAGACGCCAAGGCCTACGGACGCCTGCAGGGCTACTTCGGGTCGCCTGATGAACAAGATCAGCAATCTCACTGCGGTCCGAAGTCTACAACACTGGGGTCTGCACAAAAGAGTGCAGAGTATAGTATCAACACAACCGACCCCATGTGCTGATAAGTGCTTAGCCTAACCTCGGCGAAGTAGTAACGAGGCTAGGATTAGACCACCAAATAAACCTGTGCAGTTATATAATATACAACGGAAAGTAAAACAGAAATAAACAAGTAAAGATGGGAGGGGGAAACATGCTTCGGGGAATAACAGGTAAAAACAGAATATCAAGATAATTATTAAGGAATAAATATCCAACCACTAACATGAATAAGGAAAACAAAGGCAGATTTCACTTTCTTTTCACATCTTGTTGTAGGCGTGCAACCCGATCTCATTTCCTGTATCTCGTGGTAGGCGTGCCACCCGCTCCCATTTCACTATATCTTGTGGTAGGCGTACCACCCACTCCCATCTCATCATATCTTTGTTGTGGCGTGCAACCCGATCCACATATAATATTGTTGCGGCGTGCAACCCGATCCACATATAATATTGTTGCGGCGTGCAACCCGATCCATATATAATGTTGTTGCGGCGTGCAACCCGATCCATATATAATATTGTTGCGGCGTGTAACCCGATCCATATATAATATTTACAATTATAACGAGAGTCCCGACAAGGGATCAATAAGGTCTACACTATCCCGGCAAGGGATTCGACAACATAAGTAAATACATCCCGGCAAGGGAGAAACATTTATGACCAAACTTGTTGCAACATCTAACTACCTCAACTATAATCAAACTTGTTCCATGAGAATAACCATAATCCTTACCCAACACAAAGAATCATCAACCTAAGCATCCGTAATATCCACTAAGTACACAATGCCAGGGAACCACAACTAAACAATAGCCCGACAATGGGGCGACATAATGATCTCTCCTCTTTCTCACTTTTACTTCACAATTCACTACACAACTCGAGCCAATGCTTTAGAGGTTCAATTATCATTTATACTTTCATAATTCGTTATACAACTGGAGCCAACGCTCCTCAATGTTCATAGGTCACAATTCTTTCCACAACTTTACACAACAAATAGAAATCTTCACCAAGGCATGAATAATACAACGAAGTCATGAAAATCACAATATACGACTCATGGTCATGCTTGACACCAACATATAGATACTCGTCACTAAGCCTATACGTCGTACTCAACAAGAAACAAATAGCAAATAGGACACAACTCCTAATCCCTCAAGCTAAGGTTAGACCAAACACTTACCTCGATGCCATGAACACAATTTACGATTCAATTATAGCTTTACCCCTTGATCCCACCACTAATTCGCTCGTATCTAGTCAGAAGATACTTAATTACATCAATAAACGCCAAATGAATCAATTTGAATGCATAAAAATGTCACGACCCGGATTCCCCACCCTTGGGAGTCGTGATGACGCCTACTAATACGAGCTAGGCAAGCCAATTAATTGCAAAATTTACCTTTTCATCCATTTTATATTCATTAACAATTGCGAAGTAATAACATTTAAGCAGCGGAATTTAACATAAGCGGAAGAAAAATAATAAGCTATCTGAACATAAATATCTAGTACAACTGTTTGAGTCTCGACTTCCCAGAATTGGTGTCACAGTTTCACAAACGGTCTAAGAATACTACAAATAAAGGATCTGAAGAAATAAATACAACACTGTCTCTAGGAATGCATTAAAAAAACAAGAATAGTAGATAAAAGGATACGCCAAGGCCTGCGGACGCCTGCAGGACTACCTCGAGTCGCCTGATGATCAAGAATCAGCAATCCCACTACGGTCCGAAGTCCACAGCACCAGGGTCTGCACAAAAGAGTACAGAGTATAGTATCAGCACAACCGACCCCATGTGCCGGTAAGTGTCTAGCCTAACCTCGGCGAAGTAGTGACGAGGCTAGGACCAGACCACCAAATAAACCTGTGCAGTTATATAATATAAAATTGAAAGTAAAGTAGGAATAAACAAGTAAAGATGGGAGGGGGAAACATGCTTCTGGGAATATCAGATAAAAACAGAATATCAAGAGAACTATAAAGGAATCAAAATCCAACCACTAACAAGAATAAGGAAAACAAAGGCAGATCACACTTTCTTTTCACATCTTATTGCAGACATGCAACCCGATCCCTTTTCATGTATCTCGTGGCAGGCGTGCCACCCGCTCCCATCTCATTATATCTCGTGGTAGGCGTACCACCCGCTCCTATTTCAGTGTATCTTGTGGTAGGCGTACCACCCGCTCCCATTTCATTATATCTTGTGGTAGGCATATCATCCGCTCCCATTTCATTATATCTCATGGTAGGCGTACCACCCGCTCCCATTTCATTATATCTTATGGTAGACGTACCACCCGCTCCCATGTACAAGCTAACAATAATCACAAGGAATCCCGGTAAGGGAACAATAATATCAACAAACATCCCGGTAAGAAAACAATGATATTTCAACAATATCCCGGCAAGGGAGAGACAACTATAACCAAATTTGTTACAACACCCAACTACCCAACTATAACCAAACTTGTTACGACACCTAACTACCTCAGCTATAACTAAACTTGTTACTACACCTAACTACCTCAGCTATAACCAAACTTGTTACTACACCTAACTACCCAGCTATAACCAAAGTTGTTACAACACCTAACACAAAGAATCATCAACCTAAGCATCCGTAATATCAATTAAGAACACAATGCAAGGAAACCACAACTCAACAATAGCCCGACAAGGGGGCAACATAATGATCTCTTCTTTTTCTCACTTTTACTACACACCTCGAACCAATGCTCTAGAGTTAAATTATCACTTATACTTTTACAATTCGTTATACAACTGGAGCCAACGCTCCTCAATGTTCATAAGTCACAATTCTTTCCACAACTTTACACAACAAATAGAAATCTTCACCAAGGCATGAATAATACATCGAAGTCATAGAAATCACAATATAAGACTCACGGTCATGCTTGACACCAACATATAGATACTCGTCACCATGCCTATACGTCGTACTCAACAAGAAGCAAATAGTAAATAGGACACAACTCCTAATCCCTTAAGCCAATGTTAGACCAAACACTTACCTCAAACTTCCAAGGCCAACTCAAGCCTCAAACACCACTTTTCCCTTTAAATTCGGCTCCAGATCAATCGTATCTATACGTAATTGACTCAATAACATCAATAAATGTTAAACAATCCAATTCCAATACTTAATTATAGTTTTCCAATCATTCTTCCCAAAAATCCAAAAATCGACCTCGGGCCAGCTTGATCAAAACACGAGGTTCGAACCAAAACCCGATCACCCATTCACCCACGAGCCCGAATATATAATTTTTTTTCAAATTCGACCCCAAAACGAGGTCTAAATCATAAATAATCAAAAATCCCTAACTCTACCCAAATCCCTAATTTTCTACCCTTAATCTCATGTTTTAGGCCTAGAAATCTAGTATGTGTTGATAAAAATGGAAGAAAACAAGTTAAAGATTACTTACCTAAGAGGTTATGGTGAAGAAATGCTTCAAAAATCACCTAAGAGCTTTGGAGAAGAAGAGGTTTGTGAAATTTTATAAAAATCCCGTAAGTGTTCTGTTTTTGAGACTTTAAAATAACTGGGCGAAAATGTTCTTCGCTTTTGCGAAGGGTTAGACTGGATAAGCCTTCGCGTTCGTGGACAATGGCTTGCGTTCGCGGAGTAGAAACTCCTCGGGCCTCGCGTTCGCATTCAAGGTGTCGCGTTCGCGCAGGGTAATTGCCCCACCCCCTGCCCAGGCTCACTTGGCCTTCGCGTTCGCGTGGCCAGGATCGCGTTCACGAAGGGATAGCCCCCCACTGCCTCGAGTTCGTGACCTGAGCTACGCGTTCGCGTAGAAGGAATCTGGCACCTGGGATATTTGCCTTACGCGTTCGCGAGAGGAACTACGCGAACGTGTAGGGTAAAATCCCTGGGCACTCAATAGCAAAAACCTGCAACTTTTCGTAAGTCAAAAACCTCCCAAAACACATCCGAAATACACCCGAGCTCTCGGGGCTCCTAACCAAACATACGTACTAACTCAATATCATCATACAAACTTATCTGTGCGATCAAATCGCCAAAATAACCTCAATAGCAACGAATTAAACCTCGAAATCAAAGAATTTTCTCAAACTTCTTAAAACATTAACTTTAGCAATTTATGTCCGAATCACGTCAAATGACATCCGTTTCTTACCAAACTTCATAGAATTATCTTAAATCATATATAAGACTTGTACCAGGCATCGGAATCAAAATACGGGCCTGATACCAATATGTTCTAATCAAAATTCATTTCCAAACATTATAAACAATTTCAGAAAACAATTTCTTTCAAAAATTCATTTTCTCGGGCTTGGGACCTCGGAATTAGATTCCGGGCATACGCCCAAGTCCCATATTTTCCTACGGACCCTCCGGGATCGTCAAATAACGGGTCTGGGTTCGTTTGCCCAAAACGTTGACCGAAATCAAATTAATTTATTTTATAGTCAAAACTTATAATTTTTCACATTTTCATATCTAGGTTTTTCGGCTACGCGCCCGGACTGCGCACGCAAATCGAGGTGACTCTAAATGAGGTTTTCAAGGTCTTAGAACACAGAATTCAATTTAAAAGCAAGTGATTACCTTTTTGGGTCATCACATCCTCCACCTCTAAAACAACCGTTCGTCCTGGAACGGACAAAAGAAGGAAGTACCTGACTCGGGGAAAAGATGGGGGTAACGGCTCCACATATCGGACTCGGACTCCCAGGTCGATGCCTCAGGAGGCTGACCTGTCCACTGAACACGAACAGAAGGAAAACTCTTCGACCTCAACTGACGAACCTGCCGGTCTAGAATAGCCACCGGCTCCTCCTCATAAAACAAGTCCTTGTCCAACTGGACAGTGCTGAAATCTAACACGTGGGATGGATCGCCGTGATATTTCCGGAGCATGGACACATGAAACATTGGATGCACGACTGATAAGATCGGCGGAATGCAAGTCTATAGGCCACCTCTCCCACTCGATCAAGAATCTCAAACGGGCCAATGAACCTAGGGCTAAGCTTGCCCTTCTTCCCGAATCTCATCACGCCCTTCATTGGCGACACTCGAAGCAATACCCGCTCACCCACCATGAAAGCCAAATCTCGAACCTTGCGGTCGGCATAACTCTTTTGCGTAGACTGAGCTATACGAAGCCTATCCTGAATGATCCTGACCTTGTCCAAGGCATCCTGAACCAGATCCGTACCTAAAAACTGAGCCTCTATCGGCTCAAACCATCCAACCGGAGACCGACACCGTCTACCATATAAAGCATCATAAGAAGCCATCTGAATACTCGACTGGTAGCTGTTGTTGTAGGCAAACTCCGCTAAAGGCCAAAACTGATCCCACGGGCCTCCAAAGTCAATGACACAAGCTCAGAGCATATCCTCCAAAATCTAAATAGTCCGCTTGGACTGCCCTTCCGTCTGAGGATGGAATGTTGTGCTCAACTCAACCTGCGTGCCCAACTCTCGCTGAACTGCTCTCCAGAAACGTAAGGTAAACTGCGTACCTCGGTCTGAAATTATAGACACGGGCACACCATGAAGACGAACAATCTCCCGGATATAGATCTTAGCTAACCTCTCGGAAGAATAGGAGACTGCAATAGGAATGAAATGCGCTAACTTGGTCAGCCTATCAACAATGACCCATACTGCGTCGAACTTCTTCCGAGTCTACGGGAGTCCAACAACGAAATCCATAGTGATCCGCTCCCACTTCTACTCGGGAAGCTCAATCCTCTGAAATGAACCACCATGCCTCTAATTCTCGTTCTTAAACTGCTGACAATTCAAACACCGAGTCATATATACAATGATATCCTTCTTCATTCTCCGCCACCAATAATGCTGCCGCAAATCCTGATACATCTTCGCGGCGCCCGGAGTCCATCCACATTAGGCATACAAACTCGACCCTGTAATCTCAAAACTCCATCATCACTCAAAGTAACCCGCTTGGCACCTCCGTGATGCACCGTGTCTCTGAGGACACACAAATGGGGATCATCATACTGCCTATCACGGATACGCTCCAATAAAAAAGAACGAGCGACCGTGCGAGCTAACATACGACTGGGATCTAAAACAACCAGCCTCACGAACTGATTGGCCAAAGCCTGAACATCCAAAGCAAGCGGTCTCTCACCGACCGAATATAAGTGAGACTGCCCATACTGACTGACTTCCTACTCAAAGCATCGGCCACCACATTGGCCTTTCCCGGGTGATATAAGATGGTGATATCATAGTCTTTCAACAATTCCAACCATCTCCTCTGCCTCAAATTCAACTCCTTTTTCTTAAACAAATACTGAAGACTTTTGTGATCCGTGAAAACCTCACATGCCACGCCATGCAGATAATGCCTCCAAATCTTCAATGCGTGAACAATGGCTGCCAACTCCAAATCATGAACCGGATAGTTCTTCTCATGAATCTTCAACTGCCACGAAGCATAGGTAATGACCTTGCCATCCTGCATCAACACTGCACCAAGCCCAACATGAGAAACATCACAATAAACTATATAAGGCCCTGAACCTGTGGGCAAAACCAACACCGGTACCGTAGTCAGAGCTGTCTTGAGCTTCTGAAAGCTCGCCTCACATTCATCCGACCATTTGAACTGGGCACCCTTCTGGGTCAACCTGGTCATCGGGGCTGTAATAGATGAAAACCCCTCCACAAACCGACGATAGTAGCCTGCCAATCCCAAGAAACTCCAAATCTCTATAGCTGATGCTGGTCTAGGCCAGTTCTTGACTGCCTTGATCTTCTTCGGATCAACCTGAATACCCTATACTGATACAACATGACCTAGAAATGCAACTGAACTCAGCCGGAACTCACACTTCGAGAACTTAGCATATAACTGACTATCCCTCAAGGTCTGAAGAACCACTCTAAGATGTTGCTCGTGCTCCTCCCGGCTGCGGGAATATATCAAAATATCATCAATGAAGACTATCACGAACGAGTCCAAATAAGGCATGAACACTCGGTTCATCTTCAAATCAATTATTTTCATTGGGGAAAATGGGTGTTTTGGGTAGAACCTAGTTTTATTTTATCTTTTTAAACTCTATCACACTCTCTTCAGATTTTCAGAATGTATTCCTCTCTCTCTAAGTAAGTCTTTCAAGTTCAAGTCTAATATTCAAGTCTTTTTCTTTTAAGTTCTCCTCTCAAGTTTTCAAGCTCTTTTTTCTTCTTTTATTTTTCTAAAACTAAATTCTAAAAATTCTTAAATTATTATTAAGTTATAAAAGTACAAATTAACTCCCAATAACAATTAATGCACAATTAAGTAATAATTAAGCATAAAATTGTACATTTGGACATTAAATGCTAAAAATGCAAAAAATGCCTATTTTTGTAATTTTTAATTTTTGTAAAACAAACTTAATTACTAACAATTGTAGAATTAAATCCTACATGCAAAATGCGACATATTTTTGTATTTTTTATTAATTTAATAAATAAACATGCACAAACAAAATACAAATAATTATCCAAAAATGTCACAAAAATTCTCAAAATTGCACACCAAGGAAAATCATTTTATTTTGAATTTTGTTGGGAGTAATTCTTTCATAGGGCAAAAATCACGTGCTTACAGCTGCCCCTCTTTGCCCGAAGACATGAAGTTCGTGCAAAGATAAAGTGAGCGATATTTGCCCATCCGAGTACTCCGTGTGAAGCATTTTTTTGAAAACGATTTAACCGAACCTTTGCTTCAAAAGTTTCCTACATATCCCTGGCTAAAGGGGAATCAGGTTAATGTAGTTCGGGAAGTTTTGGTAGTTGGGACTGCAATGTTACTGCTGTTGCATGCTATTACCACTGCTTACCGATCTCCTTGTTACAACGTGCTTAAAAGAAAACAAGAAGCTAGGCTAGACTACGGATCATAAGATCTCATCTATATTCAACTTGTTCTTGTTGCCTTGCTTTCTTGTCGGCTTGTGTTTCTTTCGGTGCTTTTCTTCCGAGAACTTGGGGATGACACTGGCCTTTTGCTTTTCTGAATACCAGTTTTCATCATTTTGCTCGGTCTACTGGGGTTATGGATTCCTTCATTAAGCTTTTCGGTGGTTCCTCTGTGGATACGACTTTCTTCATCAGAGTTGTTATGTTGGGCATAATTTAATGTTCACAGGCCGCTTCTTTCAAGACGCGTCTTTTCTTCCTTTTGACTCATGCGCTCGAATTTGTGCTGGGACCTCTTGTTGCAACCTTCTGCTTCCCGGTGCTGGGGATTTTTATTGTTTCCTGTTGGGGATTCCTGTTGTAACCTTCTACCTTCCGGTGGGTTACTGATTTCAAGATCTGCAGTATAATACTGAAAAGTATTCCTCTCGTTATACAGGTGGGCGCCTGAATGCAAAAATATGAAATGTATTCCCTCGTTATACTGGTGGGCGGCCTAGAAATGAAATGTAAAGACTGAAAAGTATTCCTCTCGTTATGTAGGTGGGCGCCTGAGACATGAAATGTAAAGACTGAAAAGTATTCCTCTCGTTATGTAGGTGGGCACCTGAGACATGAAATGTAAAGACTGAAAAGTATTCCTCTCGTTATACAGGTGGGCGCCTGACTTCAACAACAACTTTGAAAATAAAACGTCATTCCTCTCTTTAGGCGGGCTTCTGATTTCAACAACAACTTTAATAATAAAACGCCTTTCCTCTCTTCAGGCGGGCTCCTGATTTCAACAACAACTTTGAAAATAAAATGCCATTCCTTTATTTAGGTTGGCGAGATTTAAACAACTTTGAAAATAAAACGCCTTTCCTCTCTTCAGGCGGGCTCCTGATTGCAACAACAACTTTAAAAATAAAATGCCTTTCCTCTCTTCAGGCGGGCTCCTAATTTCAACAACTTTGAAAATAAAATCCTATTTGAGGGCGGATGAACCCAACATATCCTATTTGAGGGCGGATGAACCCAACATATCCTATTTGAGGGCGGATCAACCCAACTTCGAAAAAGTAAAACTGCTTTGAAAAATAAAACGCCTTTCCTCTCTTCAGGCGGGGTCCTGACTTCAACAACAACTTTGAAAATAAAATGCCATTCCTTTCTTTAGGTTTGCGAGATTTCAACAACTTTAAAAATAAAACGCCTTTCCTCTCTTCAGGCGGGCTCCTGACTTCAACAACAACTTTGAAAATAAAATGTCATTCCTCTCTTCAGGCGGGCTCCTGACTTCAACAACAACTTTGAAAATAAAATGCCATTCCTTTCTTTAGGTTGGCGAGATTTAAACAACTTTGAAAATAAAACGCCTTTCCTCTCTTCAGGCGGACTCCTGATTGCAACAACAACTTTAAAAATAAAACGCATTTCCTCTCTTCAGGTGGGCTCCTGATTTCAACAACAACTTTGAAAATAAAATCCTATTTGAGGGCGGATGAACCCAACATATCCTATTTGAGGGCGGATGAACCCAACATATCCTATTTGAGGGCAGATGAACCCAACTTATCCTATTCGAGGGCAGATAAACCCAAAATATCCTATTCGAGGGCGGATGAACCCAAATAGGAAGTGCGTCTCCTACGAGTAAAACTTGTGTGAACCAAAATCAGGAAGTGTGTCTCCTAGTGGTAAACTCTCATTTTTAGGAAGTGCGTCTCCTAAAGCAAAATATAACCTGAAAGACCCAGCCTAGGAAGTGCGTCTCCTAGGAGTGAAACTTCAATGATTCAAACTAGGAAGTACGTCTCCTACAACTGAACTAAAATGAACCAGACTAGGAAGTGCGTCTCCTAGGGGTGAAACTTAAATGACTCAAACTAGGAAGTGCGTCTCCTATGAATGAACTTAAATGAACCAAACTAGGAAGTGCGTCTCCTAGGGGTGAAACTTAAATGATTCAAACTAGGAAGTGCGTCTCCTATGCATGAACTTAAATGAACTAGACTAGGAAGTGCATCTCCTAGGGGTGAAACTTAAATTATTCAAACTAGGAAGTGCGTCTCCTATGGGTGAAACTTAAATGATTCAAACTAGGAAGTGTGTCTCCTATGCATGAACTTAAATGAACCAGACTAGGAAGTGCGTCTCCTAGGGGTGAAACTTAAATGATTCAAACTAGGAAGTGCGTCTCCTATAAATGAACTTAAATGAACCAGACTAGGAAGTGCGTCTCATAGGGGTGAAACTTAAATGATTCAAACTAGGAAGTGCGTCTCCTACGAATGAACTTAAATGAACCAGACTAGGAAGTGCGTCTCCTAGGGATGAAACTTAAATGATTCAAACTAGGAAGCGCGTCTCCTATGAATGAACTTAAATGAACCAGACTAGGAAATGCGTCTCCTAGGGGTGAAACTTCAATGATTCAAACTAGGAAGTGTGTCTCCTATGAATGAACTTAAATGAACCAGACTAGGAAGTGCGTCTCCTAGGGGTGAAACTTAAAGGATTCAAATTAGGAAGTGCGTCTCCTATGAATGAACTTAAATAGACCAGACTAGGAAGTGCGTTTCCTATAACTGAAATCTTAATTTAGGAAGTGCGTCTCCTACACGTGAACCATTTCCTTCTTCCTGAATTATTTACTTACTTGTGTTGTCTTCCCTTGAAACTGCTGGGGATAACACTTCTGGGGAATTATTTACTTACCTGTTGGGGAATAAAATGTTATCAGCTGGGGATAACGTTGTCGAGGATAACACTGCTGGGGGATTCTGATTCCTTCAGACTAGTGCTTCACTCTTCGGAAGGCTGTTGGGAATGATTCTGGCCTTTTGCTTTTTCCGAGCACAAGTTTCATGATTTTGTTCCGTCCGCTGGGGAACAACTTCCTTCATTAAAACTTATTATGCTGGGGGTAACACTGGTTCAAAGACCACTTCCCTTGAGGCTGGTGCTATTTTTATCCTTCCCCAAATGGGTACCTGACTTCCAGAAAATTTTCTAAATGAAAGGAAAATTTTCTGCCCCAGTTTGATAATATCTTGTGGCATGCATTTCCGTCATCATTGCCATTTCCTTTACCTGTTTCAAATCAAACAAAATTTGTTAGTTTAAAACGCGGTGGTTGGTTGTGATACTCCTACTGGGATGGCTTTTCCCTTTTTCCTTCCCTGGTCTGCGTTCCAAAACTTGTAGGGGATGATATTATTTGCTGGGGATAATCCCTTTCTGCTGGGGATATCCCTCTTCTTTTGCAGCATAGCTCGGAAACTGGCATTTCCCCGACCTTTTAGTCTCGTATGAATTTTCCAAATCATGCTCATTGTTCTCCTTGCTTTGTCCTTTCTTGATTTAGACCATTTGGATGTTCTAATCGGATCTGGTCTTGCATAATTGGAAAGCTGATGGCAGATTTTGAAGTCATTTCTCACTTGTTCTGACCAAACAGACTCTACTGGGGAATGTTTCTATGAAAAGGGAACAGAATAAAAAGACAAAGAAAAAAGATGACTCTTTAACAAAAGAAACTATAAATAAAAACCTATCAAACGCAGATACCGACTCTAATAATCATGACATGCGCATGTGGCCTATCCTCTGCCATCAATCGTCTTTCAAGATCTTCATTTGGCAATTCCCCATCTGATTCTCAATCTTATTCGACTTGTAGTGCCCGAAGGGTTTTCACCGATAAGACTCTCTCATTTGTATCACTTTCCAGCTAGGGATTTGGAGTGTTGCCGATATGACTCTCTCTACTGGGGATTAGAGTCCTTTCTGCTGTGGAACAGAGTGTTATGTTCACCGATAAGACTCTCATTTGTCTGACTTGGCATCTTTTGAAGACTGATCAGAAGGTCTTTCTTTGGACCGTAATGTGGGTTTTAGATAGGCTAGAAAGAAAGGGTATTAAAGGCTCAAAAACAAAATAAATTTGGGGTTTAAAATTACAACCTTCGGAACCATATTTGCTTACAACAAGCGCAACCCTTGCCCCCGTTTCTTGCTTGGTGATTTTGTTTTTAATTTTTTTTACACTATGCACACTATGACCATTATGGCCATTATGCACCCTATGACCGAGCCGTGAAATGCCTACGTATCATCTTTGAGGAATCAGGTCAAACGTAGTTCCCAATTCCTCTTTATTCTTCTGACTTTCTTTTGTTTTTTGTTATCATTTTTCTTTTCTTTTCTCTTTTTTTTCTCATTTTTTCATTTTGTTGTTTTCTTTTCTTTTGTTTACCTGCCATGCTTGCGTTTTCTAGTCGTTGCTACTGATTCCGAACGAGGTGTATGAAAGAAAATAAATAAGGTTCAAAAGGGTAACGAAGGATAAAGTGTTTAGGTAGCAGAACAAAATGCCTTCGTCATTCCAGTCCAAGTGCAAACAACACAATTAAACAAAGATTTGTAGCCTCTTCTGATGGTGCTGGACTTGGCAATTATATTCACACATTTGCTTTTTCATTTGTCATTTCTAAAGCACCGTTGGGCGACACTCTCACTTCTCATTATCATGAAGACCCTTATGTCAATTTGGCGAATCTTGCTTTTAATGGTTTTCTTTATGTTTTACTTGCCCCAGTTCCATATGACTCGAGCTCTGAATAATCTCAAACCGTCCTTATTTTCTTTAAATGTTATGATCACCTCTCCAGGGTTTTATGATTAACTTTTGAGATTAGGCCCAAACTGTCTGCGCATGTCAAGTCACTAGAATCGGCGCTGAACAAAAATGATAAAAGGACTAAACAAAAAGATGACTGGAAATAATAAAAGACCAGATTTTGCATTAGACTAACGGGGAAATGGTTTGAATAACAAAACAAACAAAAACAAACCAGAATAAAATCCTAAAACAACCTAGACAAAACTTAAACAAACCGCTATGACAACGGAAAGATAAGACAGTTTGACACAAGACAATATCCGAATTACAACCCTAATAATCCGAACAGCAGAAATGACAACAAAATAAGCCACCACAAGCTTCTCTCTTGCTAACCAAGGAACGGAGCGTCCTCCCACTTTATCAAAATTGGCATCTTAGCCACTGAGCTTCGCATCAGTATTGTCCAGACCATTGCCAACTTCAATATCATCAACCTTAGTCAACAATTCCCCAATAGGATTCGAGTGCTTCTGTCATCAGGCCTGATCCCCACAAAGTGTGTATCATGATGTGCAGGTAAAGGATTCCGCGCGATATTCTGGGTGTCATTGTCCGGCTTACCACAAACCAACCACCTTAACTTTCTTTGCGATTCAAAACAAAACAGGTTAGAATGGACTCAGTCGGTCCTCATTATTAACAACATCTTTTTTTTTTCTTTTTTTTTCTTCGATTTTTCATCATTTATTTTTCATTCTTTTTTTGTAGTCGAATCTTATGGAGATTGCCTACGTATCATGACCCCGCATGAATCAGACCTTGCGTAGTTCGGACAAAATAAGAGGTAACAACAATGAAACATTTTTTTCTTTATCAATTTTCATAATAAAACAAACTGGGTTTCAAGGGTTTAAAGATGACCTACAAACTCGAAAGTCAAACAACCCACATATTCTAATCAAAATATTTACAAACTCAAAAACAAAAGGCCAGCTCCCTTTCTCCGTTTGACAAATGCAACCAAACGGTTATTTTTGCAAATGTGGCCCCTTTCACATGAATTTTGAGGCCGGGGAGGATTATTTTATGACACTTTATAAACTTGTCCGTTCTTTTACGAAAATAGCCTTTCGACAACTGAAAGATACTCTAAGGCTATTTCGACAAGAACGGTTTAAGACGTGGCCGAAGCTGGCTCGGCTTATTTTTAATTAAAAATCCAAATGGTATTCACCTGACCGCTGACTCTTTGTTTTTTTTTTCAAATTACAATAAAAACCTAGTGTTGCAAACACGACCCTTTAGTGCCTCGGGGGCGAAGATTTTTAAGGCTGTGTGGGTCAACTGGACCAAATCTAAAACAATGACCCACAGGTGGCTGTTTATACAAAGTGAGCCTTCTGGCGTCCCTTTCGGGAACATTCGGCTATGTTTTGACAAAACAGCGTCACCCGACTTCTTTATGACAAAATTAAAATTTTGACATGTTTTTATTTATTTGTTTGTTTTGGCTATTTTAGCAAAAAGGGAGGTTGGACCCGATGAGGGTTGCCTACGTATCTCACATCCGGTGAGAATCAAACCCGCGTAGTTCGGGACATCATGAATAAAGTAAATAAACTTTTTTATTATTATTATTTATTTTTTGAAGGAAAGACTTATAAAGAAGAAAGAAAATATTTTTTGGAATTTTACTTTCGATGAAAGAAATGCTTCTAAAAAATATTTTTGAATTTTGACTTTTCTTTTGAATTTTGAAAGAAGAATGAAAATATTTTCGGATTTTTTTGGAAGAAATTAAAAGAAAATATTTTTATATATTTTTTTAAAACAATTAAAAACTTTCTAAAGACATCAATAATAGAAAATATTTTTGGATTTTTTCTTGAAAATTGGGGGTCTAAAAAAAACTTTTCTAGAAAGGAAATAAAGAAAAATATTTTTTGGATTTATATATATACATATTTTTTGCAACAAATAATAAAACCATGTTCAACGCACGACTCTTTTTATTTTCATTTTTGGCATATTCATAAACAAATAAATAAATAAATAAAACATTTTAAAAACAAGACTCTTTTTCATTTTCATTTTTCATGGCAAGACAAACTATTTTTCTTTTCTTTTTTTCTTTATTTTGAAGACAAGACAAAGTGAAGATTTTTTTAGTTTCAACAAAATGACCAACCTATTCTTCAACCTAAAAATAAGGGACTCTTTTCTATTTTTTTTTCTTTTGCTTTTTGAGCGAAACAAAGTATATATATAACAAAAATATTTTTCTTTTTCTTTTTCATTTTTCCCAAAATTTCGGCAGAATTTTGCCAGTATTTGGATATTGTTATTTTTTCAAAACAGAAGAGTAACCCTATACACTGCTATTTTCCTTTCTTTTTTTTTAAATTTTTTTTCCTAATATTCAAAACCGATCGTCATGCAAGTCCAAAGCAAATAAATGCACAAGCAGTGAGTAGGATGCATCAGGATGGTCTTTTCTGTTTCAGGTTGCTATTCCTAGACGGACCCAACCCCTGTGTTGAGTCCCCTAAGTCAAAAATGCACATGATGCAGATAAACGTTCCTACTAGGGATCCGGCATGTGGCTTTGTTATACTAGGTTCAGAACCTGGGTGTTTGTTCTAGACCTGGCTTACCCGAGCGGACAGCTCGAGCCGAGGGGGGGCAACGTACCGGGAATACAGAAGCTTCACCGGCTTAGCAACTTGTCCGAACCTCGTTCTAAATTGGGATTTGACACTATACAGAAAAGAAGTCGTACGAAGTACACCCTTCTTCATGATTCAGAAGACTCAGAGAGGAGATGAGTTTCGGCACAGTTTATATACAGTTCACGTAATATCAAAGCGATAAAAGGCAACCAATTAGCATATTGAGCCAAAAACATGTAAGAAAATCAGATAAAACCAAATATAACAATTTATATAAGCTCGAATTTCTAACCCTGAACCAGTGGTTCTGGGTCAATTTCCCCAGCAGAGTTGCCAGAGCTGTCACACCTCCTTTTTCCGTCCCCGCGAGGGGTGAAGGAGTTTTTTCCAATTAAAGGACAATCGAAACGGGATTTGTTTGTTTATTTCAGAGTCGCCACTTGGGAGATTTAGGGTGTCCCAAGTCACCAATTTTAATCCCGAATCGAGGAAAAGAATGACTCTGTATTACAGTCCGCGAACCAGAAATCCGGATAAGAAATTCTGTTAACCCGGGAGAAGGTGTTAGGCATTCCCGAGTTCCGTGGTTCTAGCACGGTCGCTCAACTGTCATATTCGGCTTGTTTATCTAATTTTATACAATTATGCGCTCATGTGCAAGTTTTAACTCTTTACCGCTTTTATCATTATATTTTTAAAAGAATGTGAACATCGTTTAAAAATATGTCTTTGGATTGCGTCACATGAAATACACCCGCAATCCGGAACACATTTTTATTCAATGTTTTGGGATTTGGATTTGGGTCGCATGAAATGCACACCCGAGTTTAAGAAGGTAAGATTATTAAAATGCGCGCCTAAAGCGATTAGCGTATTTATTATTTTGGGTAAGGCCGTGGAGTTCGCTAAGCGGCCGATCCCGAGTTCTAAATAATTAAAGCATACATTTTGTGAGGGCCCCGGAATCTGTCCATTTTATTTGGCGAGACTCGTCTCATTTTATTTAAAAGGATAAACCTATAGTGACTACATTTTTTCTATTAAGTTAGTTTTCTAAAATAAATGAAGAAAAAGGTCCTACTTTATTTACATATTTTCGAGTTATTATAGTTAAGTTTCGAAAGTGAGTTGTTTAAAGAGTTTACATGGCAACGCATAGAACATTCTACATACAGACAGCAAAAGAAAGAAAAGACTACATTAAATTACAACTTCAAATTTTTCTCATTTTTGCATTCATGCTTCGAGTGGCTTACAAGATGAACCAGTGTATCAGTTTGTGTACCTGGTATTTGGAAAGCAAAGAAAGAAGATGAAGATCAGTAGAAGCAGCAGTAGTGTAAATACACAGCAACAACAGCAACCCAACAGCAATTCGACCCAGATTCAATGCCCAGAAAACTTTGAAGAAAATCGAACAACTCAATATAACAAACCCAAAAGTATGTAAACAAACTAAACAGCAACAACCCACGCGTGTATTAAAACCCGAAACTAAACTCGTTTCTCACTTTGTTTTTATTTTCTCTTTTTAAACTCTATCACACTCTCTTCAGATTTTCAGAATGTATTCCTCTCTCTCTAAGTAAGTCTTTCAAGTTCAAGTCTAATATTCAAGTCTTTTTCTTTTAAGTTCTCCTCTCAAGTCTTCAAGCTTTTTTTTCTTCTTTTATTTTTCTAAAACTAAATTCTAAAAATCCTTAAATTATTATTAAGTTATAAAAGCGCAAATTAACTCTCAATAACAATTAACGCACAATTAAGTAATAATCAAGCATAAAATTGTACATTTGGACATTAAATGCTAAAAATGCAAAAGATGCCTATTTTTGTAATTTTTAATTTTTGTAAAACAAACTTAATTACTAACAATTGTAGAATTAAATCCTACATGCAAAATGCGACATATTTTGGTATTAATTTAACAAATAAACATGCACAGACAAAATACAAATAATTATCCAAAAATGTCACAAATATTCTTAAAATTGCACACCAAGGAGTTGTGATGGCGCCTACTGTCGGAACTAGGCAAGCCAACCTTAACATACCTTTTAAACTAATTTTCAACAAGATAATAATAAAAACAACAAATTCAAGCGGAAGCCTTAATTTAATATTAAATGAACGAAAATGCGAAAAAATTAACATCATCCTCTACCCAAGATTTAGTGTCACAATACTCACGGACTACTATAAGATACTACAAATAAGAGTTTGAAAGAAAATACATAAGGAGTCTGCTTCGATACAATGAAAACAAACAGAAATAAAATAGATGAGACTCAGGGCCCACGCACGCCAGCGAACTACCTAGGAGTCTCTAGACTGAAGGCACGCTCCCAATCTACTGCTACTGCGGTCCGTAAGCTACTCCCTAATCTGTGCACAAAAAGGGCACAGAAGTGTAGCATCAACACAACCGACCCCATGTGCTGGTAAGTGCCTGGCCTAACCCCGACGAGGTAGTGACGAGGCTAGACCAGACCTACCTCAAATAACCTGTACAGATATATGTGCAACAACGGAAAGATATACAGAATTTAAACAGATAATAGGGAGGGGACATGCTGTGGGGTGTAACAATTTAGATATAAGACCAACGAATAGAGAGATAGAAACTGAATAATTATCATCTATGAAAGAGAGCAAGTGAATCAACAACTGCACGGCACCAACCTTCGTGCTTTTACTCTCAATTCTAACCAAAACTGTCAAATATAGTGCACGACATCACCCTTCGTGCTTTTCCTCACATAACTCTCACATCAAGGCACGGAATGACCCTTCGTGCTCAAATAATTAGAGACATGGCACGGAAAGACCCTTCGTGCATAATTATCAAAACATGGCACGGAAAGACCCTTCGTGCATAATCGCTCTTCCTCACCCAATCATCAGTCACAACCAATCGGGGAAAGGGAATATACAACAAGATTAAACATACCGGCAAGGGAGAACAAATCAACAATAGGTCCCGGCAAGGGAAAAATACCACACTTCCTTCTTTAACTCATCTGCTTCTCAACTATCACTTCATAATTATATTAGCAAGTAATTAGCTCAACTGTTTCACATCTTTCGAATTTAAAAGCAACTACAACTCACGGTCATGCTAGACTCCGGTGCATAGATAACCGTCACCATGCCTATACACCGTACTCCACAGTTAACACGTAGCAAATAATATCCAAATCCTAATCCCTCAAGCCAAAGTTAGAACAAACACTTACCTCGAATGCTCCAAACTCAACTCACGCTTCTAGTATAGCTTTACCTCTTGATTCCACCACCAATCCGCTCGAATCTAGTCATAAGTTACTTAATCACATTAATAATTACTAAATGAATCATCCCCAATGCATGAAAATAGATTTTTCAAGGGTTTTCCCAAAAAGGTCAAAAATACCCCTGGACCCACGTGGTCGAAACTCGAGGTTCGGACCAAAACCCGGTTACCCATTCCCCCATGAATCCAAATATATGATTTATTTTTAAATCGGACCCCAAATTGAGGTCCAACTTCTCAATTTGTAGAAAACCTAGGTTCTACCCAAAACACCCAATTTTCCCCATGAAAATCTTTGATTTGAAGTTGAAATTATGTTAAAAGATGTTAAGGGATAAAGAAATTAAGTTAGAAATCACTTACCAATCGTTTTGGAGAAGAAAAGTTGTTTGGAAAATCGCCTCTTAGGTTTTGGGTTTTTGAAAAGTGAAAAATGACTGAGATTTCCGAACTTGTATACCTTTCTGAGGACTTGGCGCGGACCGCACAAAAATGTGTTGCGGCCGCGCCGAGTGGGAGAAAAATTGGGGCTTCTCTGAACCCTTCCAGCGCGGACCGCACCCTTTTGGTGCGCGGCCGCACTGGTTGACCTGAAACCCTAGCCCTCAGACTCAGCCACGCGGACCGCACAAAAATGCATCACGGCCGCGCGGCTCCAGCGCGGACCGCGCGGAAATGACCGCGGCCGCGCGGCTCCAGCGCGGACCGCGGGGAAATGACCGCGGCTGCGCTGGTGTCTGCAACACCTGAACCTGCATTTTCTTAAGTCCAAGACCTCCCGAGCCCCATTCAAAACTCACCCGAGCCCTCGGGGCTCCAAACCAAACATGCACACAACCTTAAAAACATCTTACGGACTTACTCGTGCGATCAAATCGCCAAAATAACATCATATACATAGGATCAAGCATCAAACACATGATTTTCTTTCTTCAACTTTCATAACTCAAATTCTCCATTTTTAGTCCGAAACACGTCATATGACGTCCGTTTTTAGCCAAACTTTACAGATAGTACTTAACACATATTTAAGACTTGTACCGGGCGTCGGAACCAAAATACGAGCCCGATAGCTATATTTTCTAACTCCTTTTCATTTCAAATTTTCATATCAAATTTCAGAAAAATAATTTCTTTCAAAAATTCATTTCTCGGGCTTGGGACCTCAGAATTTGATTCAGGGCACATGCCCAAGTCCCATATTTTTCTACGGACCCTCCGGGACAGTCGAATCACAGGCCCGGGTCCGTTTACCCAAAATGTTGACCGAAGTCAACATTATGCATATTAATACCAAAATTCATCAAATGTTTCACATAATTCACATATTCTAACATAAAAACTTTCCGGCTACGCGCCCGAACTGCGCACGCCAATCGAGGCAACTAAAAGCGAGGTTTTCAAGGCCTCGAAAGTGCGGAACAAGGAAGAACTACGGTTTTGACCCTTCGGGTCGTCACATTCTCCACCTCTAAAACAATTGTTCGTCCTCGAACGGACAAAAGAAAGAAGTACCTGAGTGGGGAAATAAATGAGGGTAACGGCTCCGCATATCGGACTCGGACTCCCAGGTCGATGGAGGCTGACCTTTCCACTGAACACGCATCGAAGGAAAACTCTTCGACCTCAACTGTCGAACCTGCCGGTCTAGAATAGCCCCCGGCTCCTCCTCATATGATAGATCCTTGTCCAATTTGACAGTGCTGAAATCTAACACGTGCGATGGATCTCCGCGATAGTTCCGGAGTATAGACACATGAAACACGGGATGCACAACTGACAAGCTAGGTGGCAAGGCAAGTCTATAAGCCACCTCTCCCACACGATCAAGAATCTCAAATGGACCGATGAACCTAGGGCTGAGCTTGCCCTTCTTCCCAAATCTCATCACGCCCTTCATAGGCGATACACGGAGCAATACCCGCTCACCAACCATGAAGGCAACATCTTTGACCTTGCGGTCTGCGTAACTCTTCTGTCTGGACTGAGCTGGACGAAGTCTATCCTGAATAATCCTGATCTTGTCCAAGGCTTCCTGAACCAGATCCGTACCCAATAATCGAGCCTCTCCCGGCTCAAACCATCCAACTGGAGACCGACATCGCCTACCATACAACGCCTCGTACGGAGCCATCTGAATGCTGGACTGGTAGCTGTTGTTGTAGGCGAACTCTGCTAAAGACAAAAACTGGTCCCACGAGCCTCCAAAATCAATGACACAGGGTCGGAGCATGTCCTCAAGAATCTGAATAGTCCTCTCGGACTGACCGTCCTTCTGGGGATGAAATGATGTACTCAATTCAACCTGGGTGCCTAACTCTCGCTGAACTGCTCTCCAGAAATGCAAGGTAAACTACGTACCCTGATCCGAAATGATAGATAGCGGCACCCCATGAAGGCGAACAATCTCCCTGATATAAATCTCGGCTAACCTTTCGGACGAATAAGTGGCTGCAACAGGAACAAAATGCGCTGACTTGGTCAGCCTGTCAACAATGACCCAAACTGCATCAAACTTTTTCCGAGTCATTGGAAGTCCAGTAACAAGATCCATCGTAATCCTCTCCCACTTCCACTCGGGAAGTGCAATCCTCTGAGATAGACCACCAGGTCTTTGATGCTAGTACTGAACCTGCTGACAATTCAAACACCGAGCCACATGCGCAATGATGTCTTTCTTCATCTTACGCCACCAATAGTGCTGCCTCAGATCCTGATACATCTTCGCGGTGCCCGGGTGAATAAAATACCGAGAACTGTGGGCCTCCTCTAAGATCAACTCTCGAATCCCATCAACATTGGGCACACAAACTCGCCCCTGCAATCTCAATACACCATCATCATCTAAGGTTACTTTCTTGGCACCTCCACGCTGCACCGTGTCTCTCAAGACACACAAATGGGGATCCTCAAACTGCCGCTCGCGGATACGCTCTAATAGTGAGGAACGAGCAACCGTGCAAGCTAACACTCTGCTAGGCTCAGAAATATCCAACCTCACAAGACGATTGGCCAAGGCCTGAACATCCAAAGCAAGCGATCTCTGGCTGACTGGAATATAAGCAAGACTACCCATGCTGGCGGACTTCCTGCTTAATGCATCGGCCACCACATTGGCCTTCCCCGGGTGGTATAAGATAGTAACATCATAATCCTTTAGCAACTCTAACCACCTCATCTGCCTCAAATTCAACTCTTTCTGCTTGAACAGATACTAAAGACTCTTGTGATCAGTGTAAACCTCACACGTCACGCCATATAAGTAATGCCTCCAGATCTTCAAGGCATGAACAATGGCTGCCAACTCGAGATCATGAACCAGATAATTCTTCTCGTGGATCTTCAACTGCCTCGAAGCATAGGCAATGACTTTGCCTTCCTGCATCAACACTGCACCAAGCCCAATATGAGATGCATCACAATAGACCATATATGGCCCTGAACCTGTGGGCAAAACCAATACCGGTGCCGTAGTCAGAGCCGTCTTGAGCTTCTGAAAGCTCGCCTCACACTTGTCTGACCACCTGAACTGGACACCCTTCTGGGTCAATCTGGTCATAGGGGCTGCAATGGATGAAAACCCCTCCACGAACCGACGGTAGTAACCTGCCAACCCCAGGAAACTCCGAATATCCGTAGCTGAAGCTGGTCGAGGCCAGTTCTTGACTGCCTCTACCTTCTTCGGGTCTACCTAAATACCTGCTATTGATACGACATGACCTAGGAATGCGACCAAACTCAATCAAAACTCGCACTTTGAGAACTTAACATACAACTGACTATCCTTTAGGGTCTGAAGGACCACTCTGAGGTGCTGCTCATGCTCCTCCTGACTGCGGGAGTATATAAGAATATCGTCAATGAAGACTATCACGAACAAGTCCAAATAAGGTCTGAACACTCGGTTCATCAACTCCATGAACGCTGTTGGGGCATTAGTCAATCTGAATGACATGACCAAAAACTCATAGTGCCCATACCGAGTGCAAAATGTTGTCTTAGGGATATCAGACGCCCTAATCCTCAGCTGGTGGTAGCCAGATCTCAAATCTATCTTTGAAAACACCCTCGCACCCTGAAGCTGGTCGAACAAATCGTCAATCCGCGACAGTGGATACTTGTTCTTTATCGTTACCTTGTTCAACTGCCGGTAATCAATGCACATCCTCATCGACCCATCCTTTTTCTTCACGAACAACACTGGTGCACCCCAAGGTGATACACTGGGTCTAATGAAACCCTTATCAAGCAAGTCCTGAAGCTGCTCTTTCAACTCTGGCGGGGCCATGCGATATGGCGGAATGGAAATAGGCTGAGTGCCCGAAGCCAGATCAATACAGAAATCAATATCCCTGTCGGGCGGCATACCCGGCAGGTCTGAAGGGAAAACCTCGGGGAACTCCCGAACAATAGGAACAGAGTCAATTGATGGAACCTCTGCGCTAGAGTCGCGAACATACGCTAGATATGCTAGACACCCCTTCTCGACCATACGTCGAGCCTTGACATACGAAATAACACTACGGGTGGCATGGCCTGGGGTCCCTCTCCACTCAAGTTGGGGCAAATCTGGCAAGGCCAAGGTCACGGTCTTGGCGTGACAATCCAGAATAGCATGATACGGGGACAACCAGTCCATCCCCAATATAGCGTCAAAGTCCACCATATCTAAAAGCAATAAGTCGACACGGGTCTCAAGACCGTCAAATACCACCACACATGAACGATGCACTCAGTCGACCATTATAGATTCACCAACCGGTGTGGGCACATATATAGGAATACCCAAAGCCTCACTAGGCATGATCAAATAGGGTGCAAAATAGGATGACACATAAGAATACATAGATCCCGGGTCAAATAACACAGAAGCACCCCTACCACAGACCAGAATAGTACCTGTAATCACAGCATCTGATGACTCGGCTTCTGGCCTGGCCGGCAAAGCATAACAACGGGGCTGACCCCCACCTCCCTGAACTGTGTCTCTGAGGCGATCGGCTGCTGGCTGATCCCTGCCTCTGGCGGTCCGAGCTCCACCTCTACGATCTCTCCCTCCACCCCTATGATCCCTACCCCCGCCTCTAGCTGGTTGGGCGGCCTGTGGATCACCTACTGCCTGAATCGTAGAGCGAGGACCCTGTTGCTGAGAACTACTCGAGGCTCGGGGGCAAAACCTGACAATGTGACTCGGGTCACCACAACCATAACATGCCCTCGGCTGCTGGGACTGCTGGCCCTGTCGACCTGTATGTCCTCCCCTGAAGCTCTGAAGTGGCGGTGCACTGATGGGGGCTGGAGGTGCGCTGATGGTCTGCTGACCCGAATAATACTGCTGAGGACCACCACCGCCTGGAGTACCATGAGAAACCTGAATTGCCGACTGGAAAGGCCTCTGAGAGTGGCCTCTGTCATATGAATCCCTACATCCAGACGAGGTACCACTAAATCTACCAGAATAACGGGGCCTCTTATCAGACCCATGACCACCTCCTTGAGCAAGTGCCATCTCTATCCGGCGGGCACCATCTGCCGCCTCCTGAAATGAAATCTCACCACCGGTATTCATGGCCATCTGAACACGGATCGGCTGGGCCAACCCATCAACAAACCTCCGCACCCTCTCTCTCTCGGTGGGGAGTATCACAATGGCATGACGAGCGAGATCAATGAACCGGGTCTCATACTGGGTGACCATCATAGGACCCTGCTGGAGACGCTCAAACTGCCTGCGAAGAGCATCTTGCTGAGTAAATGGAAGGAACTTCCCCAGAAATAACTCTGAAAACTGATCCCAGGTCAATGATGGCGACCCTGCTGGCCTGGCTAAACAGAAATCCCTCCACCAAGTCTTGGCGGATCCTGCCAGGCGAAAAGTGGCGAAGTCGACCCCATTGGTCTCTACAATGCCCATAGTCCGTAGAACCTCATGACAGCTGAATATGAAATCCTGAGCATCCTCTGAGGGGGTGCCACTATATGTGGTTGTGAAGAGCTTGGTGAAACGATCAAGCCTCCACAAAGCATTCGCGGACATAGCCGCACCATCGCTGGACTGAGCCGCAATACCTGGATGGGCTGCCACAGCTGGCTGAACTGCCACGGCTGGCTGAACTGCTGGAACCTGAGCCTGAGGAGCTATCGGCTCTGGAGTATGAGTATCGGGAGTCTGAACTCCTCCCCCAGCCTGAGATGTGGCTGGAGCTACGGGAAGCAAACCAGCCCTAGAAATGCCCTCCATAAAGCCTACCAGTCGGACCAAAGCATCCTGAAGCACTGGAGTGGCTACGAAACCCTATGGGACCTGAGCTGGGCCCACTGGAACAGCTAGGGCCGGAACCTCCTCCTCAAAATCGACCTGAGGCTCTGTCGTTGGAAATGCGGCTCGGGGCTGAACTCTACCCCGGCCTCGGCCTCTGGCACGGCCTCGCCCTCGCCCTCTGCCCCTAATAGGGGCTGCTGCTGGGGGCTCAGGCTGTTGCGCGGTAGAAGAGGAAGCACGTGTCCTCGCCATCTGCGAAAGAACAGAGTGGAAAGACAATCAGTATTTGAGAAAAAGAATCGCACGACAAGAATGAACAAGGTGAAGTTTTCCTAACTCAGTAGCCTCTGCGGGATAAATACAGACGTCTCCGTACCGATCCCTCAGACTCTACTGAGCTTGTCCGTGAGTTGTGAGACCTAAGTAACTTAGAGCTCTGATACCGACTTGTCACGGCCCGAATTCCCCACCATCGGGAGTCGTGATGGCGCCTACTGTCGAAACTAGGCAAGCCAACCTTAACATACCTTTTCAACTAATTTTCAACAAAATAATAATAAAAACAATAAATTCAAGCGGAAGCCTTAATTTAATATTAAATGAACGAAAATGCAGAAAAATTAACATCATCCTATACCCAAGATTTAGTGTCACAATACTCATGGACTACTATAAGATACTACAAATAAGAGTTTGAAAGAAAATACAGAAGGAGTCTGCTTCGATACAATGAAAACAAACAGAAATAAAATAGATGAGACTCAGGGCCCACGCACGCCAGCGAACTTGTTACAACCCATATCCACATGTGTTAGTTCATGCCATATATTAGTTAACATAAATCCAAGAAGGAATTTTCTTTGAGATGATAAGAAGTCAATCCTATTGGTCTTAAGTGATACAAGAGTGTATAAAGGTGATTAACAAGTATTAGAAGTTAAATGAATCAAGGATGTTGTAACTCGTATTTTCAGGTAATCTAGCGGTGCTTAGTACACTCAAGAGTTCATTTATTAAGGTATTTTAATCATATAATATCCGTATCATAAGTCTTGAAGTCAAACAAGTTATGAAACAAAAGTCGACAAAAGTTGTCGCAACTTAGGTTCATAATTTTACTTAAACATTAGGTCAAATGTTTCTAATCTTTTATCCTAATTTACAAGGAATTAGGGGGTGATCTACAAACCAAATTAAAAATCTATGAGTCTAGTTTCCAACTCATTAAACTGTTCATCAATACGATCTCGGAGTAGAGAGATATTCGCGTTTTTGCGAGATTGCGCCAAGCACCTCTCTATGGGGCCCACTAAGGCGGTTTAAGATATTTGGACCTATATAGGATGCCTCCAACCCGTTTTAAGTCATTTCTTCTCACTATTTCTAGACATTAGAACCTTAGGAACATCCTCTCAAGGTTCTCTCAAGATTCAAGACCCAAAAAAGGGCAAACAACACAAATCAAGTGTCGGGAATTCCGTGGCGCTAGTAAGTCTCTTGTTCTTCTTGTTGTTGCTCATTTTTGTGTCGTTCCAGCTCGTGTGGGAGGTTGTTTTAAAGGGTTTATGTTCTGTAAATACTCCCTCATGTTCTTAATATCAATCCTAGGTGATTTCAAGCCTTCTAAAGTGATTCTAGTGCCGAAAAACACTAATTGATCGCTAGTTTTGCTTTTTTGTTGTTGTGGCAGCATTGGAGGGATATTTCATGGAAATTTAAGGTCAAATTGGAGTTGTTCTTTCTGTATAAAGGTAAGGAACCTCTTACTCTATATGTATTTAAGATTATCCAAGTTGCGGCTAAGCCATTGAAGCTAGAACTTGTGAAATATATATTGAAAGGCTTGGTAGTAATGTTATTGTTTTGTGGACTGTTTTGCGTTGCTGTTGGGCTGCGTATTTTACTACTCTTTTGTGGATTTTTGGAGGAGTAAGGGTGTGTAGAAACACCATATATATGTAGGGTTATGGGCTGATAGTTATTCGTAACATTTCCAGGTTGTTTGACACGACTACGGTGGTCGTCGTATGTATGGAGTGATTAGGCTGTGTGTGGACTATTTTGGGAGGCTCAATATGTTTAATATTGATGTTGTTTGGGCTGTTTGGTGACTGTTTTGAATGGTGTGAGGTCATATATATAGGGGATGTGCTGTCCGTTTCATCGTAAAATAGGTTGTGGTCGATACATAATAGTTATGACGCTTAAATGATAACGATAGTATCGTTTCTCTTATTGTAGACTAAGGAGTTTTGACAATTGCATAGCTTGAGATTGGGGAAGTATATACAAGGTATGTGAGGCTATCCCTTTTCTTCTTTTGCACGACTCTGATTGTACATAATGTAATGAACGAGCTTCCAAGATACTCTACTCTTAGAAGCTAGCAGTACTTACATTGTTTTCCCTCTTATGGAACGATTGATGTTAATGTTGCTTCTCTTATTCTTATGTTATCAATGTTGTTGGTACTTCCTGATTCTTATAAGGTTCATAGTGAAGAGTTAGTCCTAATAACGTGTACAGAGGATACCGACCTTACGTCACTCCGAAAGGTTTAGAATGCATATGTATCATGCATTTCATGTAAGTAGCCCTCAGAGGTACTAAGATGTTACAGGTTGTATATTCTCTATCCTTGCTTACATTACTGATCGTATTTATGGTTCCCTACCTTACATACTCAGTACTTTATTCGTACTGATGGCCTTTTATTTGTGGACGCTGCATGTCTTGCTGTAGGTCCTGATAGACAGGCAGGTGCAGCTCCCCCACCACAGTAGGCTGTCCAGTTCAGCGGTGATTGGTGAGATCCCTTCTCCGGACTTGCCTTGGTCTTGGTATGCATTTTTGTTATAGACATTATGGGTATGTCGGGGCCCTGTTCCGGCTATGTTGCATCACTTATGTTCCTTTAGAGGCTCATAGACAAGTGTCGACTCATGTATAGTTTGGTATGCCTTGTCGGCTAGTTTTTGTTGTATAGTCTTTCATAGTAGCGTGGTAGCTCATACCTTATATGTAGTTTCTTGATTCTTTGGTCATCCCCTGCTATGCATGTTCATGCCAAGATATTTTATTGCTGGTTGTCCATGATCCAGGTCTACCATTTATATTGATCTCGTCAGCCCTAAAAGATAATAATGAAGGTTAGATGAAATGTACGTTGGTGCTCGGCAAGTGTGGTCGGGTGCTAGTCATGGCCCTCCAGTTTGGGTCGTGACAAACTTGGTATCAGAGCAAGTCTGTCCTAGGGGTTGTCTATGAGCCGTGTCTAGTAGAGTCTTGATTATGGATGTGTAGCGCGCCACATTTATAATCAGGAGGCTACATGACATCTAGGGTTGTTACCTTCTTCCTGAATCTAGATCGTGCGTAGAGTTGAGTCATAAGTGTTCGTCTCTAATATTCACCTTGTTTTTTTCAGTGATGCCTTCGACTAGGAAGCAAACGATTAGTAGACGGCTTGATACAGCAACAGGAGAGGGTACCAATCAGGTGCCCCAAGTCAGAGCAGGACAAAGTGAGGCTCAGAGTGAGATGCCCTCTCATACCTCATCTACTCCATCTCCTCTAGAGGATATTAGAAGGCACCCAGCGCCTCCAGTTCCTCCGTCTGGCACTCCAGACCAGGATATGCGGAGTGTTTTGCAGTTATTGACTAGCTTGGTAGCTGCTCAGGCTCAGAGGCAGAATACAGGTGCTACTGAGAGACCAGTTAGTACAAGAGTTCGTGATTTTATTAATTTAGACCCTCCAGTGTTTACCGGATCAGACCCCAAGAAGGACCCACAGACTTTTATTGACTAGGTTCATCGTACACTTCGGGTTATGCATGTTAGTGATACAGAGGCAGTAGAGTTGGATTCTTATCGGCTACGGGATTTAGCAGTTCTCTGGTATGATAGTTGGGAGAGATCCAGGGGTCCGAACGCTCCTCCAGCTGTGTGGAAGGAATTTTCTGAGGCCTTTCTTCGTCACTACTTGCTAGTTGAGATACGACGAGCTAGAGCTGATAAGTTCTTGAACCTTAGACAAGGTAATATGAGTGTGCGAGAGTACAGTATGCAGTTTGATTCTTTGGTAAGGTATGCTCCCCATATGGTGGCCGAGATGAGTGATAGGGTGCATATGTTCGTGAATGGGTTGGGACCACATCTGATAAATAAGTGTACGACAGCCTCCTTGGTGGAGGGCATGGATATTTACCGTATTCAAGCTTATGCCCAGACCCTAGAGGATCGTAAGCGCCAGCAGAGGGCAGTTAGGGAGCAGGATAGGGGGCAGCATAAGAGGGCGGGATTTGCAGGGTATTCTGATGACTTCAGAGGCCGCATCAGGCCACAGTTTTTGAGGAGTTCGGCGCCACCTGTAGCTAGTGCTCCTCCACAGTTTCAGAGGCCTCGATATGATCGATCCTATTCTGGTCCAGGTCAGAGTTCGCGGGCATCTGGCTCGCAACATCACAGGGATACTAGTCAGATGAGACCCCCAACACCACATTGTGATCAGTGCGGCAAGGCCCATTTTGGACTATGTCGTCGAGGTTTTGATGCGTGTTATTCGTGCGGACAGCCTGGCCATATGATGCGGGATTGTCCTAATAGAGGAGGTGATGGTATGACTCAGCTGACTAGATCTGTGTCTGGTTCTTCCTCATCAGTTCGACCTCCAGCACGAGGTTTTCAACAGTCGACAGGTCGTGGTAGGGGTAGAGGTGCAGTGCCGAGTTCGAGTGGTGCTCAAAATCGAATCTAAGCTCTAGTAGGTCGACAGGATCTCGAGTCGTCTCCAGATGTTGTTACAGGTATTATATCTGTGTTTTTTATGATGTATATGTGCTGATTGATCCGGGATCTACATTATCATATGTTACACCCTTTATGGCTAATAAGTTTGGCATTGAACCTGAATTGATAAGTAAACCCCTTGCGGTATCTACTCCGATAGGAGATTCTGTGATTGCTAGAAGGGTATATAGAGATTGCACTGTGATGATTTGTAGTCATCAAACCTCGGAAAATTTATTTGAGTTAGAAATGGTTGATTTTGATGTGATAATAGGAATGGACTGGTTGGCCTCATGCTATGCAAATGTTGACTGTCGTACGAAGATGGTTAGGTTCCAATTTCTGGGTGAACCCGTCATTGAATGGAAAGGGAACATTGCTACACCGAAAGGTAGGTTTATTTCCTATCTTAAGGCAAGGAAAATGATCTCAAAAGGTTACATTTATCATCTCGTTCGCGTTAGGGATGCGGAGGTGAAACCGCCTACTTTACAATCAATCCCTGTGTCAACGAATTCCCAGATGTTTTCCCAGATGAACTCCCAGGCCTTCCTCTTGAAAGGGAGATTGAGTTTAGCATTGATGTGTTGCCTGACACTCAATCGATCTCTATTCCTCCATACAGAATGGCCCCGACAGAGTTGCGAGTGTTGAAGGTGCAGTTGAAGGACTTGCTGGATAAGGGCTTTATTAGGCCTAGCACTTCACCTTGGGGTGCACCAGTCCTATTCGTGCGGAAGAAAGACGGGTCGTTACGGATGTGTATCGACTATCGACAGTTGAATAAGTCTACTATACAGAACAAGTATCCACTTCCAAGAATTGATGACCTGTTTGACCAACTCCAGGGTGCCAAGTATTTCTCCAAGATTGATTTACGTTCAGGGTATCATCAGGTGAGGGTTAGGGAGAAGGATATTCCAAAGACGGCCTTCCGGACAAGATATGGGCACTTTGAGTTCTTGGTGATGTCGTTCGGGCTAACAAATGCCCCAACAGCTTTTATGGATCTCATGAATACTATATTCATGCCCTATCTTGATGTGTTCGTGATTGTATTCATTGATGACATTCTAGTGTATTCTCATTCGGAGGCGGAACATGCGGGCCACTTGCGGATAGTATTACAGACGCTTCAGGATCGTAAGTTATATGCTAATCTCTCCAAATGTGAATTCTGGCTGAACTCAGTATCATTCCTTGGCCATGTGATATCTGATGAGGGTATTAGTGTCGACACTCAGAAGATCGATGCAGTAAAGAATTGGCCGAGACCTACAACACCATCAGAAGTCCGTAGCTTCCTAGGGCTAGCAAGATATTATAGGCGGTTTGTAGAAGGGTTTTCCTCTATATCATCACCATTGACTAAGTTAACATAGAAAGCTGCCAAATTCCTGTGGTCTGACACTTGTGAACGTAATTTTTAGGAGCTGAAGAATCGATTGACATCCGCACCAGTGCTCACTCTTCTTGAAGGAACAGAAGGTTATGTGGTATATTGTGATGCCTCAGGTATAGGTTTGGGGTGCGTATTGATGCAGCGTGGGAATGTGATTGCTTATGCATCAAGACAATTGAAGAAACATGAAAAGAATTATCCAACCCATGATTTGGAATTGGCTGCAGTAATATATGCTTTGAAGATATGGCGGCACTACTTATACGGCGTCCATGTTGACATCTACACAGATCACAAGAGTTTACAATACATCTTCAAGTAGAAAGAGTTGAATTTGAGGCAGCGTAGGTGGCTTGAATTATTGAAAGACTACGACGTCAAGATATTGTATCATCCCGGTAAAGCCAATGTTGTGGCAGACGCTCTCAGCCGTAAATAAATGGGAAGCGTAGTACATATTGAGGCAGGTAGATGGGAGTTGATTAAAGAGCTTCATCAGCTACCCAATATGAGAATCAGATTGTTAGACTCTGATGATGGAGGTGTTACTATACAGAATACATCAGAATCATCTTTGGTAGCCGAGGTAAAAGCACGACAATATGAAGATCCTATCTTAGTACGATTAAGAGAAAGCATTCAACAGTGTAAAAGTATGACTTTTGGGATCGGAAAAGACGGGGCACTGAGATACCAGAGCCGATTGTGTGTGCCCAATATGGCAGGGTTGCGAGAGAAGATTATGAATGAGATTCATCAATCCCGATATTCCATCCATCCCAGCTTGACAAAGATGTATCATGATGTCAAGGAGCAGTATTGGTGGGATAATATGAAGAAGTCTATTGCAGAATTTGTAGCCCAGTGTCCCAATTGTCAACAAGTAAAGATAGAACATCAGAAACCCGATGGATTGCTTCAAAATATAGAGATTCCGACTTGGAAGTGGGAGGTGATTAATATAGACTTCATTATTGGATTACCTCACTCTTATCATAAGTTTGACTCCATCTGGGTGATAATTGACCAACTTACATAATGTGCCCATTTTCTGCCAGTGAAGACAACTTACACAGCTGAAGATTATGCGAAGTTGTATATCAAGGAGATTGTTAGGCTTCATGGTGTGCCCGTATCTATTATATCAGACCGAGGAGCTCAATTTACGGCTAACTTTTGGAGGTCTTTCCAGAAGGGTTTAGGCACACAAGTAAATCTCAGCACTGCATTTCATCCGCAGACTGACGGACAGGCTGAACGTACCATTCAGACACTGGAAGATATGCTACGAGCATGTGTTCTAGATTTTAAGGGGAATTGGGATGATCATCTTCCACTCATAGAATTCGCCTACAATAATAGCTACCATTCCAGTATTAAAATGGCCCCATACGAGGCACTATACGGAAGGAGATGTAGATCACCAGTTGGATGGTTCGAAGTCGGTGAAACAGAATTATATGGGTCAGATTTGATTCACCAAGCTATTGAGAAGGTGAAAGTGATACAGGAGCGATTGAGGACAGCACAAAGCAGGCAAAAATCTTATTTTGATGTCCGACGTCGTGATCTAGAGTTTGAGGTTGGTGATTGGGTTTTCCTGAGGATCTCACCAATGAAGGGTATTATGCGTTTTGGGAAGAAAGGTAAGCTGAGTCCAAGGTATATCGGGCCGTATAAAATTCTTCGACGAATTGGACAGGTTGCTTATGGGTTAGAATTGCCATCCGAATTGGAATTTGTCCACCCGGTATTCCATGTTTTTTTTTTTACAGAAAATGTATTAGAGACCCTTCTCGAGTCGTCCCTATCAAAGATGTACAAGTTACAGAGGACCTATCATATGAAGAAGTGCCAGTGGCGATATTAGATCGGCAAGTCCGCAAGCTGAGAACAAAAGATGTAGCTTCTGTCAAAGTATTGTGGAGGAACAAAAATATGGAAGAAATGACATGGGAAACAGAAGAGGAGATGAAGTCTAAATACCCTTACTTATTCCAGAATGAAGATAACAAGGATGCTGGTGGAAGACAGGATACATTGGAAGGTGAAACTGCTCTATGAGGTAAGCAATAATTTGAGAATACTCCTCCTTAATACAAAATGGTGATTTGTAGATAATGTAAATACGCATAATACTTTGTGTAGCCTTGTGAAGCCATATGCTGGGCTTAATTACTTGCAAGTTTTGCTAGTGACCATTTTATAGGGGAAAATTGATCAGAAATTTCCATTGGAATCCACGATGATTTAAACTCCCCATAAACCCTTACATTCGAGGACGAATGTTCCTAAGGGGGAGGGTGTTACAACCCATATCCACATGTGTTAGTTCATGCCATATATTAGTTAACATAAATCCAAGAAGGAATTATCTTTGAGATGATAAGAAGTCAATCCTATTGGTATTAAGTGATACAAGAGTGTATAAGGGTGATTAACAAGTATTAGAAGTTAAATGAATCAAGGATGTTGTAACTCGTATTTTCAGGTAATCTAGCGGTGCTTAATACACTCAAGAGTTCATTTATTAAGGTATTTTAATCATATAATATCCGTATCATAAGTCTTGAAGTCAAACAAGTTATGAAACAAAAGTCGACAAAAGTTGTCGCAACTTAGGTTCATAATTTTACTTAAACATTAGGTCAAATGTTTCTAATCTTTTCTCCTAATTTAAAAGGAATTACGGGGTGATATACCAACCAAATTAAATATCTATGAGTCTAGTTTCCAACTCATTAAATCGTTCATCGATACGATCTCGGAGTAGAGAGATATTCGCGTTTTCGCGAGACTGCGCCAAGCACCTCTCTATGGGGCCCACTAAGGCGGTTTAAGATATTTGGACCTATATAGGATGCCTCCAAACCGTTTTAAGTCATTTCTTCTCACTATTTTCAGACCTTAGAACCCTAGGAACATCCTCTCAAGGTTCTCTCAAGATTCAAGACCCAAACAAAGGGCAAACAACACAAATCAAGTGTCGGGAATTCCGTGGCGCTAGTAAGTCTCTTGTTCTTCTTGTTGTTGCTCATTTTTGTGTCGTTCCAGCTCATGTGGGAGGTTGTTTTAAAGGGTTTATGTTCTGTAAATACTCCCTCATGTTCTTAATATCAATCCTAGGTGATTTCAAGCCTTCTAAAGTGATTCTAGTGCCGAAAAACACTAATTGATCGCTAGTTTTGCTTTTTTGTTGTTGTGGCAGCATTGGAGGGATATTTCATGGAAATTTAAGGTTAAATTGGAGTTGTTCTTTCTGTATAAAGGTAAGGAACCTCTTACTCTATATGTATTTAAGATTATCCAAGTTGCGGCTAAGCCATTGAAGCTAGAACTTGTGAGATATATATCGAAAGGCTTGGTAGTAATGTTATTATTTTGTGGACTGTTTTGCGTTGTTGTTGGGCTGCGTATTTTACTACTATCTTGTGGAGTTTTGGATGAGGAAGAGTGTTTATAAACACCATATATATGTAGGGTTATGGGCTGATAGTTATTCGTAACATTTCCAGGTTGTTTGACACGACTACGGTGGTCGTCGTATGTATGGAGTGATTAGGCTGTGTGTGGACTATTTTGGGAGGCTCAATATGTTTATTATTGATGTTGTTTGGGCTGTTTGGTGACTGTTTTGAATGGTGTGAGGTCATATATATAGGGGATGTGCTGTCCGTTTCATCGTAAAATAGGTTGTGGTCGATACATAATAGTTATGACGCTTAAATGATAACGATAGTATCGTTTCTCTTATTGTAGACTAAGGAGTTTTGACAATTGCATAGCTTGAGATTGGGGAAGTATATTGCATAGCTTACAGGTTGTATATTCTCTATCCTTGCTTACATTACTGATCGTATTTATGGTTCTCTTCCCTACATACTCAGTACTTTATTCGTACTGACGTCCTTTTATTTGTGGACGCTGCATGTCGTGCTGTAGGTCCTGATAGACAGGCAGGTGCAGCTCCCCCACCGCAGTAGGCTGTCCAGTTCAGCGGTGATTGGCGAGATTCCTTCTCCGGACTTGCCTTGGTCTTGGTATGCATTTTTGTTATAGACATTATGGGTATGTTGGGGCCCTGTTCCGGCTATGTTGCAGCACTTATGTTTCTTTAGAGGCTCATAGACAAGTGTCGACTCATGTATAGTTTGGTATGCCTTGTCGGCTAGTTTTTGTTGTATAGTCTTTCATAGTAGCGTGGTAGCTCATACCTTATATGTAGTTTCTTGATTGTCTTGTCATCCCCTGCTATGCATGTTCATGCCAAGATATTTTATTGCTGGTTGTCCATGATCCAGGTCTACCATTTATATTGATCTTGTCAGCCCTAAAAGATAATAATGAAGGTTAGATGAAATGTACGTTGGTACTCGGCAAGTGTGGTCGGGTGCTAGTCATGGCCCTCCAGTTTGGGTCGTGACAAAACTACCTAGGAGTCTCTGGACTGAAGGCACGCTCCCAATCTACTGCTACTGCGGTCCGTAAGCTACTCCCGAATCTGTGCACAAAAAGGGCACAAAAGTGTAGCATCAGCACCGACCCCATGTGCTGGTAAGTGCCTGGCCTAACCCCGGCGAGGTAGTGACGAGGCTAGACCGGACCTACCTCAAATAACCTGTACAGATATATGTGCAACAACGGAAAGATATACAGAATTTAAACAGATAATAGGGAGGGGACATGCTGTGGGGTGTAACAATTTAGATATAAGACCAACGAATAGAGAGATGGAAACTGAATAATTAGCATCTATGAAAGAGAGCAAGTGAATCAACAACTGCACGGCACCAACCTTCGTGCTTTTACTCTCAATTCTCACCAAAACTGTCAAATATAGTGCACGGCATCACCCTTCGTGCTTTTCCTCACATAACTCTCATATCAAGGCACGGAATGACCCTTCGTGCTCAAATAATTAGAGACATGGCACGGAAAGACCCTTCGTGCATAATTATCAAAACATGGCACGGAAAGACCCTTCGTGCATAATCGCTCTTCCTCACCCAATCATCAATCACAACCAATCGGGGAAAGGGAATATACAACAAGATTAAACATCCCGGCAAGGGAGAACAAATCAACAATAGGTCCTGGCAAGGGAAAAATACCACACTTCCTTCTTTAACTCTTCTGCTTCTCAACTATCACTTCATAATTATATTAGCAAGTAATTAGCTCAACTGTTTCACATCTTTCGAATTTATAAGCAACTACGACTTACGGTCATGCTAGACTCCGGTGCATAGATAACCGTCACCTTGCCTATACACCATACTCCACAGTTAACACGTAGCAAATAACATCCAAATCCTAATCCCTAAAGCCAAAGTTGGAACAAACACTTACCTCGAATGCTCCAAACTCAACTCACGCTTCTAGTATAGCTTTACCTCTTGATTCCACCACCAATCCGCTCGAATCTAGTCATAAGTTACTTAATCACATTAATAATTACTAAATGAATCATCCCCAATGCATGAAAATAGATTTTTCAAGGTTTTTCCCAAAAAGGTCAAAAATACCCCCGGACCCACGTGGTCGAAACTCGAGGTTCGGACCAAAACCCGGTTACCCATTCCCCTATGAATCCAAATATATGATTTGTTTTTAAATCGGACCCCAAATTGAGGTCCAACTTCTCAATTTGTAGAAAACCTAGGTTCTACCCAAAACACCCAATTTTTCCCATGAAAATCTTTGATTTGAAGTTGAAATTATGTTAAAAGATGTTAAGGGATAAAGAAATTAAGTTAGAAATCACTTACCAATCGTTTTGGAGAAGAAAAGTTGTTTGGAAAATCGCCTCTTAGGTTTTGGATTTTTGAAAAGTGAAAAATGACTGAGATTTCCGAACTTGTATACCTTTCTGAGGACCTGGCGCGGACCGCACAAAAATGTGTTGCGGTCGCGCCGAGTGGGAGAAAAATTGGGGCTTCTCTGAACCCTTCCAGCGCGGACCGCACTATTTTGGTGCGCGGCCGCGCTGGTTGACCTGAAACCCTAGCCCTCAGACTCAGCCACGCGGACCGCACAAAAATGCATCGCGGCCGCGCGGCTCCAGCGCGAACCGCGCGGAAATGACCGTGGCCGCGCTGGTGTCTGCAACACCTGAACCTACATTTTCTTAAGTCCAAGACCTCCCGGGCCTCATTCAAAACTCACCCGAGCCCTTGGGACTCCAAACTAAACATGCACACAACCTTAAAAACATCTTACGGACTTACTCGTGCGATCAAATCGCCAAAATAACATCATATACATAGGATCAAGCCTCAAACACATGATTTTCTCTCTTCAACTTTCATAACTCAAATTCTCCATTTTTAGTCCGAAACACGTCATATGACGTCCGTTTTTAGCCAAACTTTACAGATAGGGCTTGACACATATTTAAGACTTGTACTAGGCGTCGGAACCAAAATACGAGCCCGATACCTATATTTTCTAACTCCTTTTCATTTCAAATTTTCATATCAAATTTCAGAAAAATAATTTCTTTCAAAAATTCATTTCTCGGGCTTGGGACCTGAGAATTTGATTCCGGGCACACGCCCAAGTCCCATATTTTTCTACGGACCCTCCGGGACTGTCGAATCACAGGTCCGGGTCCGTTTACCCAAAATGTTGACCGAAGTCAACATTATGCATATTAATACCAAAATTCATCAAATGTTTCATATAATTCACATATTCTAACATAAAAATTTTCCGGCTACGCGTCCGAACTGCGCACGCCAATCGAGGCAACTAAAAGCGAGGTTTTCAAGGCCTCGAAAGCGCGGAACAAGGAAAAACTACGATGATGACCCTTCGCGTCGTCACAATATAACACGAAATGTGAAAAATAATTAAAATATTATATAATAGAAAATAATGTATATAGAGGAGAATAGAAGTAATGTGAAGAGGTCTACACTTTAAATTTAATTAAATAGAAAAAATAATATTATTGATAAATTTAAACAAAACAATTGGAGCTACGTAACAAAAGAACAAAGTTAAATTAAATTTTAGGGTAATACAAAACTATATTCATTGTATTATACTAAAAATAGAGCAATGAGTAAGGACATTAAGTAACGCGATAAACTAATAAAAACTCTCATGGTAATATAGCAAGTGTGCATTATGGTTAAGCCAAGTGGCAAGCTAATATAAAACCATTTAACAAATTATGACAATATTTGTTATAGTATTTAATTTAAATTGAAAGACATGATATTTATTTAAATTTAAATAGAAAGATAGTAAATAAGATTCTTTTGAATATGAATGGAAAAAAGTTAAATTTGAATTGATGGATTAATTATTAGGAAAGCTAATCAACACATAAATGTTCCAATTCAAACAGGAGGCTTAACGAGTGAGGCGAGTTGTTCTAAATAATGAGAAAGAGTTTTTTGAAATTTTAGCTCACAACAAAAATAACAGAACAAATAAAAACATGTTGGTTACTAGAAATAAAACTAAAAAATCTAGGTTCGAACCCATAATCATAATTACTGAGTTGTTGGATCAAAACCTAACTTTCGTAACTACCTTAGGGATAATGTTTAACTATGAATCGACTCAAACATTGACTAAACAAATGTCAATTGTGTTGCCTTACGGTAAAATTAATTATCCAATATTTTATAATTTATTTTATACCTCAATTGTTTGGAAACAATACATACTTTTTTTTTTCTCTATTAGTGCTAGCAGTTGCTATGCTAAAATACAAAAAAGGGAGGATAGATTCTTCTCTAATGACTCAGGTATGGACAATGACTTTTTAGCGCATTGTTGATATTTATGTTCTCTCAAATTGTATGAGCCAATTGATCGAGTATATATATATATATATATATATATATATATATATATATATATATATATATATATATATATATATATATATGTGTGTGTGTGTGTGTGTGTGTGTGTGTGTGTGTGTGTGTGTGTGTGTGTGTGTGTGTGTCAATTAGAATGAAATAGATTTGGATAGGGTAAACACATAGATGAATATAATTGCACTATTTGGGATTGCTATTTACACAAAATAAAGTGAATCATAACATCATAAGATAAGATTCATTTAATTAAGAATTACATATAAGAACTCACATTTTTTTTAGTACATGTGCATCGTGGAAAAAAATATTTAAAGTATGTTAATATTTATTTAATTATAATATATTAATCTTAACTATATCCCAAAGGTATCATTTAAATTATTAAAAATAACGTGACTTTAATTGTGTGGTTGAAATTGAGGTAACTAGAAAAATTATTGAGCAAATTACGATCCAACAGTTTTATAAGTTGGTAACTCCCAAAAGTTAGAATATATTGGTTGTTAATAAATTATCATGTATGTATATATTAATTTGTCACCGTGTAATTTTAGGTTGGTAGAAGTTGATGCTGATGTGAGAATTTATTATTTTGAGATAATAATATAATATATTTTTATAATTTAAATTAAGATATTACTAAATGTATTTTTATTTGTGAGTACTCGATATAGTATGACTTCACTTAGTTTCAATATAGATGATATAGTTTGACTTGGTACAAAATTTAAGAATGAAAAAGAAAACTTTTGAAACTTATGATCCTAATAGTTTTGTGGGACCATGATATTTGCATGAGTGTAAGAACTTCTCATTATATGTAAAATTGGTAAAATAAAAAATTTAAAGTTAAATTATTTTCAAATACATAAATGTGTCATTCTTTTGGAACAGACTAATAAGAAAAATATTTTATGTAAATTAAAAGGGAAGGAGTATTTATTTTTGAATCATATTGTATTTTTATTTGTTTGTATCACCGGCTATATACGAGGTTATAATATTTACGTTTATGAGAATATTTATGCATATAATTTGTTCTTTTTAATTTATAGAATTTAGTAGGATCATAATATTCTCCGCACATCGTGCGGGTACTAATACTAGTATTGTTTAAGAACTAATATATTTATATATATAATCTTGATCTATATACATAATATAATATTTCAGCAAAAACAAATATTCATTAACCGCTTTTCGGCCATTGTAGCTTTGCTTTGGCATAGAGAAAATGAAGAAAGAGACCAAAGCAAAAAACAATATTACTCCCTTCATTTAAAATTATTATTGTTTTAGCCACAAAAAAATTACACAAAAGTAATAAATTATTTTTTCAGTTCTACACTTACTTCAATAAAATGATCTCGATATTCTGAGGAAAAATAATGAGTAACTTGACAATATATGAGGAATAACTTAGTCAAATAATCCTTATAAAGTTCAAGAAATTCATAAAATGTGTTATTGTTCAAATAAAAAATTGGTATTATCCAAATTAAAAAGAGAGGAATTGAAATTTGAACATACTTTATGGGGCTTTGTAATAATATCAATTTTTTTAATTTACAAATAATGATCAACATGTATATCTTCAGAATATTCTTATAATCAGCAGGCAAGAAAGCTCCCACATGTTTGTCTGAGAAAAAGAATATTTTATTTTGGATCAGAAAAAAGTAGTTTAAATGTAGTCTTTCATTGCCTTTACAACTTTATATTATAGTTTATATATATTGCAGCAACTACTTGTAAAAGCTAAAGCCATTACATTATTATTTGTCCTATGCCTATGTCAAATCAACCTTTTTAATATAAAGACAAACTACTCTTCCAACCACTTTATTCTTTTTATTTTTCACTCTTTTACCTAACCAAACCCTACTATTTCATCTGTTTTTTCAGATAAAATCACTCTTAAATAAATCTTTTATTTGATTAAATATTGTTGATAGATTTCTTGCTAGTGGTTGGAAGAATGTCATTTGTTTTTTCTTATTTGTTTCTCCCAACCATTTTTCTAAGAAGAACTTAAATAATAGCAGATAATATACATATACATACATACACACACACACACACATATATATATATATATATATATATATATATATATATATATATATATATAATACATTTTTTGGCTAGTAAATAAAAATTAATTTCAGTCGATCGATCAATTTTATATTTTATCTTTTTTTAATTATTCAAGCTGGATTTGAAATAATTTAGAAACGATTTAACTTATATTGATTGAAATATAATTTTTTTATACTATTAATAATTTTAATACCATCAATATAATTTAATATGTTATAAAATATTATCTATTATATATTTCAGTGATAGCCATGCTTATTAAATAGAATAATTATATTTTAAGTAGTTGTAATCGATAAGTTACAAACACTAAATTTCATTTGTTTAGTCATCCTATAAAAAATAATTGATCCCAACTTAGATCCTCCACCTTATTCCAAGCCAACAACTATGAAATTGTCCCACATGTCATGTTCACATTTCATACTAATCCATCCTTAAAAATCCCAACCTCCCTAACCTAATTCACTATCAAATTAGGAATTAAAATAATCCAAAATATCACATTGACAATTTATTTTGTTAATACAAAAATTAAAATGAATTTGATGTTGATGCAAGACTAACAATTATCATCATATTATCAGGAGGTCATGCGTTCAAACCTTAAAAACAATCTAATATAAAATTACAATATAAGATTGCGTGCAATAATTTTAATATGGTTCGGCTCATTTATGAACCCTAAAATAAGAAAAAAAGCTTAATGAAGAGGATTCTTGGAGCAATGGTAAAGTTATTTTTGTGTGACCATTAAGTTACGGTTCGAAATGTGAAAACCGCCACTAATGCTTGCATTAGGGTATGCTGTGAATATATACCTCTTAGGGCACGACCTTTCTCCGGACCCTATGTGAATATAAAATACTTTATGAATCAGTCTGTCCTTTACTTTAAAATAAAAAATGATAATAAAACAAAAGAAAGAAAAAAGTTAGACCTATGCACTCTTATCTCATTCCTGCACAAGTTGCACTATATATTGACAACAAACCAAGACTTTTTTGGTAAGCTTTGTTGGAAAAAGAAAAAAAGTATATAAAAACGCGTTTAGAAAAAGATTGGAAAGTCAAATAGATTGGAAAGATTTAACTAAAAAGCCAAATATAATTTTCTAGAAGAAAAATAAAAGGTGATAAGCCCTTCGGATCAAAAATGAATTTCAAAGCTAAAGTTGGGTTGATAATCATTATAGATCCTACATAGGTCCTGTTCATCCTTTTATAAAATAAAAATATTTGAATTCAATTATATTTTGTCTTTAAAAGATTATTTAGTTTCTTAATATTTTGAATTACCCATAGTCATTTATAGTGTATATTTTATCTTTATTTAAAATTAGCAAAGTATAAAATTCAAAGAAATTTAAATAAATATTTACTAAAATAATTTACTGTAATTTACATGGTGTTGTAATAGCTTTTACCGTTGCTCCAAGGCTCTACTTCTAGGGGCGAAATTATGTATGGTCGAGAATGGTCAACTGAACACTTTTGACCGAAAATTATATTGTGTATAAGACAAAATATTACTTGTTATTTTTGTAATTACCATATAGTTATTAAACTAAAAATTAATTTAGTGTAATACCTCAAAGGTTCATACTTTATACCAAAGTGTAGTGATGATTTAAATAATATTACTAGTCAATATCAAAGTATTCTTTAATTAATCTAGTTTTCTTCAATTCTAATTTATTAATTAAGACTAAAGTGAACTTTTAACCTAACACACAGTCTCTCTCTCACATACACACACTCTTCTCTCTCTCTTCTTTTTATTTTGTTTTATTATTTCTCTCTCTTCAAAATCAATCAATCAAGTTTCACCAGAATAAACATAAAAATAAAGGAAAAAAGCTTTTGGTTACGTAAACATTTAAAAAGTAAAAGAATTGCTTCAGAAGAAAAAAGATAAAAGCATCAACTTTTTTCACCTTTAGTTAAAATTAGAAGGTACAAAAAGACATCCTTTTCTTTTTTCTATTACATTTACCCTTTTGCTTAATTACTGTTCACCTTTCCCCTTAGAAAGTAAACTTCCACTAACAATATTAACTACTAACAGCTTGTTTGGATGGTTGTTACGTATCGTTTCATAATGTATCGTATCGTATTGTATCGTTTGATAAATACAATGTTTGGATAGATTGTGTCGTTTGCCATCGTTTTATGATATCACACACCAGCAATATGAAGAATAAACTTGCAATATTATAAAGAAAAATTATGATACAAGGTAAAATTACTATACAAAAAAGTAAGGTAAATGATAAAATAAAATAATTTAATAATAAGAAAGGGTGAGATTGAGAGAAAAAGACAAGGTAACGACGCGACCACACCAAATCGGTCGTTACATAAAGTGGCACATTTCGTCGTTATGTAACGATGGATTTAACGATACGATACAATAAAATTTAAGTAACAATCAAAACAAACATTGTATTTAAAGTAACAATACGATACGATACAATGAGTAACAACCATCCAAACAAGGCGTTATTCACTCCGTCTCAATTTAAATGATGATATTTGAATAGACATAAAATTGGATTTTTTGAGACTTTTGTGAAACGGAGGCGATTTTTCAAAAGTTATATGGCGATGTTCGAAGAGTTTTTCTTTTATTCTTAAAATATATGGCGATGTTCGAAAATTTTTTCTTTTATTCTTAAACTCTATATCGAGTCAACAAAGTTTACGTAAATTAAAACATGGAGTATATAATAAAAGGTAGAGGTGGAGCAAACCTATTAGGTGCAGGTTCGACCGAATTCAGTATTTTCGATTAAATATTTTATTTTACTAAAAAATTCGATATGTATGAATATTTCATATCTAGATATTAAGAGGATCGATGTGTTCCATGACAAATTCAGAACCCATAAACTTTAATTCCTGACCCCACCTCCGATAGAAGGAGTAACAACAACAACAACAACAACAACCAGGGACGGCCCGACGAATTTTGTGGCCTAAAGCCAAACTTTATGGGGGCCTTATTTTTTTTAAAAAAAATTATTATTTATTTGAAGTCTATTTTTTTAAAAGCTTTTCTTAGATACAAAGTTGTTAATAATTTTCTTATAATCAATAACTCCTAATAAGTATTTCTCAATTGACAATATAACTAATTCATTTAACCTTTCTTGTGACATTGTTGATCTTAAGTAAGATTTTATCAATTTAAATTGTAAAAACTTGTTTCCGATGAAGCAACGGTAACATGAGTTGTTAACATTATTCCATAAGCAATTTAGGCATTTGGAAAAGAATTAAATCTTTTTATTTTGTTAAGAGTATCAATTAAACTGCTATCTTCTAATTATACTATTTTCCTTAATACTTTTATTAGAAAATAAATCTAAACCATTAAATACGAATTGATTATTATGCTTTAAGGAACATTCAAGGTTAAGGTAATATTTTTTCAAATTTTCAACATCTAGTGATCTTAGTTTTTACCGCCAAATAGAAAACCAAAAATATTTTCATATGCTGTGAATTGTTCATATCTATTTTTAAGTGAAAAAATAGCCCTGTCTATTATGTATAAAAGCATTCAACTCTAAAGTACTATTCGAAAGATTTTTAGATTTCATTATCAACATTCGCATCAAATTGTTACTTCCTATATATCACACGTTTTCTTACGAAATTCGGGCTCGATATTCATTTCAAGTGCAATTTTGTTGGTAGAAATCATAGAAGTTATAAATCTTTCTTATCTATATTTGTTAAAGAAAGAAATCAAACTTTTTCACTTTACATAACTTTTTTTTAAAAGTTATACATAGTTTATTAGGTGTAACAAAAATGGGCCCCTCACAAATATGGGGCCTAAAGCGGTTGCTTTACTTGCTTTATGGAAGGGTCGTCCCTGACAACAACAACAACAACAAAAACCAAGTAAAATCCCACTAGTGGAGTCTGGTGAGGGTAGTGTGTACGCAGACCTTACCCCTACCTCGAAGGAGTAGAAAGGCTGTTTCCGAAAAGACTCTTGGCTCAAGAAAATAAAAGGACAAAAGGAGACAATATTAGTATCACCACAGAAATCATAAGAAAAGTACGAACAACATGAAATCTAGAAGAAAGATGCAACGCAAAAGCGATAGCTAGTAAATAGGTCCTGCACTGAAAAACGAAATAGTAAGACACAACATTACCACTAGCTATCTTAAACAAAAACCCTAGAGTAAGTTTTATTTACTATTTTCATAAATTTCAAATTCTGACTCCGTCTCCGATGGAAGAAGTAAATTTTTTTTATTACTATTAGGATATAAACATTAATAAAGTGTTATTAACCACCTAATCAAGCAACTAGATTGTTATCTTAAACAATGAATAAAATAAAAATGTATCCACTTTATAGATCTTGCTTTAATCAATGAATAAGATACAATTTGATTAAAAATAATAATAAAATGGAATGTTAACAGACCTTTATGTGAGAGCCATTGAACAAGTAAAGGACAAATCAGAACATGCCTTTTTATTTGCTCATCTTTTTGTAGATATGCAGGCTTTTTGAGTACCATGCTTACCTGTTCCCTCTAACCACACTCCATTTATTATTTATTTCTATCACCTTTTTCTCTCACTTATTTTTGTCAATATATTACTATCAATTTGTACCCCACCCCCCACTCTCTCCCACCCCATCTTGCTTGGGACATTCTTGTAATTTTCACCCCCCCCCCCCCAAACCAACCCAACCCAAAAGAAAAGAAGATGAGTAAAGGTACTATTAGGTAACAACCCCTCTGTCTCCATTTAATTGTCTCATTTTGTTTGCCCAAATGGTGGTGCATGCCCTCTTTATTTTGTAAATAAAAAACATTCCGGTGTACAAGGTATTTCATGTCATACAGGGTTCGAGAGTAAGGGCCAAATCTCAAAAAGTGTGATATAGAAAGTTTACCCTAATACAAATATTACTTTCTCCGGTCCACAATAAATTACCAATTTATTTTTTTATTTTGGTCCAAAATAGGTGTCTATTTATATAATCAAGAAAATATTCAATTTATTTTTCCACAATTACCCTTATGTACGTATCCCTAAAAAGTCTTTTACTTCTCACATTAAATTATGCTGCAATATTTAATTAAGGGTAGTTTAGTCACACTAACTATTTTTGTCTAGAATTTAGTATTTCCCTTAATGGGTGTGCCCAAAAAAAATTGGTCACTTATTATGGACCGGAGGGAGTAATAGCTATTTTCACGGCTCGAACTCGTAACCTATAAGTCACACGAAGATAACTTTACTGTTACTTCGGGTTCCCTTCGCTTAATTTATTTTATAAATGGAAATCAGATTCTTCTTATGTAGATCGATCAATCTCACCCTATCTAAATAATTGTTTAGAATCAAGGGAAAAAACACCCTAATAATTAATTGTAACGAGCCTATCACATTTTGAGGACTTCCTAATGTGCCAGATAGCTGCCTTTATTATGTTTAAAATATATTCTTTCGTAGAATTAGTCTAACATTATTAAGGATGCAATAAAAAACGAAAAAACTATTATTCCTATAGAAAAAAAGGGATGTGTTATATAAATTTGGTGATTCCATTCCAAATCTTGATATACCATCCCCACAAATTATGTAAAGATGATAAGGAAATACAATAAATAATTTTATAATTATAGTGAAGAGATCTAATCAATAGTTTGATTGAGTCTTATATAAAAGAGTAAAGAGCCCATGTGTGTGTTGGGTGAGGCTTTAAATAGAGGGGACAATAACTAAAAAGGGCAAGTACAGGCACAAATCCCAAACACACATAAAAACAATCTTTACTTTCTTTTTTTCAGGTGTTAGTTATGCTATGCAATTGAATTATAACAAGGATCTAGACAATCAAATAAAAAAGTATCAACCATAGGTTTTAATATGTGGGGAGCCATAGAGGAGTTGGCTTTGGCATGGCTTAACTTGCCAACTTGTCCTTTGTATTGAGGGCAACTTGACATAAAAACATTGACTACTACTTTTTCGGAACCGATATTCAGAATTCACTAACTCGATTAATTCGGATTCGCTGGGTAAAACAATTTCTACCAAGAATTTATCCATTCTTATAGTTAGAACTCAAGACTTCTGTTTATGGATGGAGGGATATCGACATCCCATGATGGAGGAATACCAACATCTTAGTACATTCAGAATTCACTAACTCAATTAATTCAGATTCGTATTGGATGTAGATCTATTAAGGGAGAGTAAAACACTTTCTACTAGGATGTTATCCATTCTTATAGTTAGAACTCAAGACTTCTGTTTAAGGATGGATGGATACCGACATCTCAGTACATTCATAATTCACTGACTTGATTAATTCAGATTCGTACCAAATGTAGATATATCGAGGGAGGGTAAAACACTTTCTATTAAGAGGTTATCCATTCTTACAGTTAAAACTCAAGACTTCTATTTAAGGATGGAGAGATACCGACATACCAGTACAAGTACAACAACAATCCAGTAGAATCCCAGAAGTAGGGTTTGGGGAGTATAATGTATATATAGACCTTATCCTACCTTATGAAGGTAGAGATGCTATTTCCCATAGTGACACCTCAGTACAACTCTTAGGGCTCGTTTGGTTGGGATTAAATTGCAGTATAACTAATCCCGAGATTGGAGTGTTATTTTTATCCCTATATGGGATGGTGGGATTACAATCTCGGAATAACTAATTCCGGAATAATGAGACAACTTGTTTCCAAACCAAACGAACCCTTAGTAATAAAACATTAACTACTTCAAAGCTTCAAAATAGAATTACGATGAAGTATTTATCTAGAAATAGATGCATGAAGTGACTGAATTGGCCTACCTTCACGTTTCCTTGCCATTATTAGATTATGACCCTTTTGGAATTCTGCTATATTTAGAATGATACAATGTGGCCCAAAATTTTGTACTTATCCAGTGATCTCTAGCCATTTGTGGCCAAAAATATCTTTACAGCTTGATGTATGTCGGCTACTTAGTTCAAGAGCTAGTTTTGTGAAATAAATAAAGGAAAGGAAAGAAAAAGAGAGACTAAAATGTAGATATCCCTTGGCATACACTACCGTTGATACAAAAAAGGATGTGGAGATATAGGGCCTTCAAAAATTTTTAGTTGGGCTTTTCATATTGGGCTGCCATTTTTGCATGGGCCGATTTATGTGTTAGGTTGACATTGGGCCCAAGACCAGGCCTATAGTTGGGGTCTTTACACAAATAGCCATCCATATTCTTTGTTTACTTTTTTTTAGCCATATACATAGTTTATACATTGATTATATATAATTATACATATATAATACATAAATTATACATATATTATACCTTCACGGGCTATTTTTAGTTTAAGCGGCTGCGTGGATGGCTATTTGCGTTAATTCTTCATTTATTTTATGAATTCAGTTTTTTTACCTAGTTGTACTAAATTATAAACGTATTTACCCCTAGTAGAAAGATTATCTCCTAATTACATTCTCATATATAATTTACTAATTATTACAAATTAGTAACAAATGAGTATCCCATAATCATAAAAATTAGTTTGACTCATTAACTTGAAAATAAAATATTAATTTATAAATGATTAAATTATATAAATCCAGTATATTTTCACATGTAGGGTCTGGGGAGGATGGTGTGTATGCAGATCTTACCTCTACCTAATGAAGGTAAAGAGGTTGTTTTCAATAGACCCTCGATTAAAAAAAGGTGAGAAGAAGAAGAAGAAGAAGAAGAAGAAGAAGAAGAAGAAGAAAGAAAAGAAAGAGAAAAGAATAAATTGTACCAAATAGTAACAACAGGAAAATATTATAACTGAAGCAAACTAAATATATGAAGTAATATAGATTTAAGAATATGAAGGTACATGAGTGCTACTAATACTATTAGTAAAATAAGGAGAAATTTTCAATTATTATCTATTATCCTTCTACTTTAATCCTCGACTTCCACACCCTCAATATTAAGGGTCATGTCCTCAATAGGTCGAAACAACGCCAAGTCCTGCATATTCACCTCTCTCCAGTACTTCGCCTACCTCGACGTCTTCTCAAACCCGCCAGGCCAACCTCCCACACCTTAACATGAGACTCAATGCTTCTCCTCTTAACGTGTCTGAACCATCTTAGCCTCGGCCCCCGCATCTTGTCCTCTACAGAAGTCACCCCCACTTTATCTCGAATAACTTTATTCCTAATCTTATCTCTCCTGGTACGCCCACTCTTCCATCTCAACATCCTCATTTCTGCTACTTTCATCTTTTTCACACGAAAGTTCTTGACTGACCAACATTCAGCTCCATACAACATAGTTGGTCGAATTATCACTCTATAAAATTTACCCTTAAGCCTTGGCGGCACATTCTTATCACATAAAACACAGAAAGCGAGTCTCCATTTGATCCATCTAGCTCTCCAATACAATATGTGGCATCCTAGTCAATCTTCCTGTTACCTTAGATAATAGATCCGAGATACTTGAAACTACCTCTCTTGGGGATAACTTGAGTATCAAGCTTCTCATCCATGTATGCTTCATGAGACCCATCACTGAATTTGTACTCCAGGTATTCTGTTTTGGTTCTACTCACCTTGAAACCTTTAGACTCCAAAGTCTTTCTCCAAACTTCTAACTCCGTGTTAAACCTACCACGTGTCTCGCCGGTTAACACTATACCATGACACCCTTTGGATGTGCCACATCAGCACATCCACTACCAAGGCAAATAAAAACAAACTAAGAGTCGATCGGTGTTGTAGGCCCATCACAACTAGGAAATATTCCGAGCCACCTCCCAAGGTCTTCACTTGAATCTTAGTACCATATACATATCATTAATCACCCTAGTGTACGCGATTAAATTATAGTACTAGTGGAATAATTCTTTGTATTAACAGTATGTTTAACTTCATCAATTCCATGGACAATAGCTAACTAGTAAATCCACAGCGGGTTTCGAACTATAAACATTGGCGATAATAAAAAAAAATTGTTATGGAATTTGTACAATTTAATATGTTATTATATATTCAATTATATTACCTATGTCACTAATCATTTTGTATAGAGGAAGTCACGACCCACAACCAACCACCGTGATGGCACCTATCGTGGAACTAGGCTAGCCAATTATTCAACTATTTCAACATAACCACAAGCTTTGAAAAAAACACGGAAGCAATTAATATTTAAGGAAGAAAAACCTTTTGAAATCAGAAAAAATAAGTTCGTAACTCAAAACAATCCTCTCCTAAAAACCAGGGTGTTACCGAGTACATAAGCATTTATACCGGGATACAGTCTACGACAACGTCTAAGGAATAATAACTGAAATACACATAAAGATAATGAAAGAGAATCAAGGCCTGCGAACGCTATGCAACTACCTTGATAGTCTTCCAGGATCCTGACTCCACACTCAGCAGTCGCCGTGACCGGAAGCACGTGGATCTGCACATGAGGTGCAGGTTGTAGCGTGAGTACAACCAACTCAATAATTAACAAATTCAAACTTTGGGTTGAAAGTAGTGACGAACTCAACCGGCACAGTTCAATATAGAAATAACAGTGGAGAAACGTAGACATGCTTTCAAGTTCGATAGATAACTCAAAACAGCAGAATAGATCAAATCTGAAAGATATGAAGAATATAACTGCTCTACTTCTACATGCCAATGCACATGCTATATGTGATGCACCGTGCTGACATCCTCATGTGCTCACACTCTCAAATGCTCAATCACTCAGTACCGTATATGTCCCATACGGCCCAGGGAAGATCCATCCCGTAATATATACATCACTGATCATCAGTCACCCAGTACTGAGTAGGGCCAATCCAGCCCGTCGAGAAGATCCATCTCTAGGTATATAATGCTTCGGACAAGATCCATGTCCAGGGAAGATCCATCCCTCAATATAATCAATCACGCTCACTGGGGGGGTGTGTGCAGATTCTAGAGAGGCTCCTTCAGCTTAAGCACTATCATAAATCAGTATAACCGCTACGACGTGCAGCCCAATCCCGTAAACGCCACTTATACTCAAGTACTCGGCCTCACTCAGTCATCAATCTCTCCAGTCTCTCTCTCACGGGCTCAAAATGTCATGAAACTAGTCCGAAAACAATAATATGATGTATCAATAAATAACAACAGAGACTGAGATATGATATGAAATGAATGAATATGAATGAGTACGAAATATCAATGAAATCAGTAAGACTACAGCAAGAAACGACCACTATGGGTCCCAACAGTATCGGCATATATCCTAAACATGATCTCTAGTATGATTAACAACTTAATTACTTTATCACATGATGAATACACAGATATCAACAAGATAAATCCACTATACAGTGCCATGGAATCGACCAGGTCACAATTCTCATAGTGCACACCCGCACGCCCGTTACTTGTCATGTGCGTCACAACACCAATCTTATATCACATATTTCGGGGTTTCGAACCCTCAGATCCAAGTTTAAAAGTGTTACTTACCTCAATCCGAACAAAACTCTACTACATGCCTTTGCCTTGTAAATCGGCCTCCCAATGACTCGAATCTAGTCACAAGCAGTACAATACAATCAATATGCGCTAAAGGAATAAATTCCATAAGAAATTATGAAGCTATAACTCAAAAATTCGAAATTGAATCCAAGACGGCCCCCGGGCCCAAGTCTCAAAATTTGACAAAAATCATAAAATGCGAAAGGTTATTCACCCACGAGCCTAACCATGCTAAATTTACTCAAATCCAATAATAAAATCCTATTCAAAATCTCAAAAATCTATCCCAAGAACTCTTCTTCATTTTCCCCAATTTTTCACCCAAAATCACAAAGTTAATGGTAGAATCAAAGACATAATCATGGAAATTAACCAAAACTAGATAGAAATCACTTACCCTAAATACCCACGTGGAAATCCCTCCAAAATTACCTTCTACCAAGCTCCCAATTCAATTTTGTGATATAAACTCGAAACCCTCATTTTTGAATCTTTTATTCTGCCCAGTTATGCCTTCATCATGAACGTGACCTTTCCCCTGCGTTCACGTAAAACAACTCAGACTGTCCCTCAAATTAACCTTTTGCGAATGCGTCTTCGAGTTACAAACGCGAAGCTTTGCCGATCCCACTCATCGCGAATGCCACCTCAACCCCACGAACGCATAGACCAATAACATGGGCCCCCCAGTGGCCTCTTCCCTTATTTGCATATGCATCCTCCATCTCGCGTTCACGATGCATTCTCAGCCCAGCCTTCGCGAACCCGAAGAACAATTTCTCCTCAGCCTCTAGGTGCACTTTTGTAACGACCCGATCGGTCGTTTTGAGCTTTTGCACTTTGCTCGTCAGATTTATGTATTATGACTTACCCCATGTTATGTATTATGACTTATGTAAATCGTTGATTTTGGTTTTTAGGGTAATCAGAATGGATTTGGAAGAACAGTTCTCAGTTTAAAGCATAAATTTGAAAAGTTTGACCAAGATTTGACTTGTTTGTATATGATCTGGAATCAGAATTTTTATGATTTGGTTAGCTCCGTTAGGTTATTTGGGACTTCGGAGTGTGATCGGAATAAATTTTGGAGGTCCGGAGTAGAATTAGGCTTGAATTGGCGAAGTTGATTTTTGGCAATTTTCGGTAGATAGGTGAGATTTTGATATAAGGGTCGGAATGGAATTCCGAGAGTTGCAGTAGCTTCGTTGTGTCATTTGGGATGAGTGTGAAAAATTTCAGGTCATTCGGACGTGGTTTCATTGGGTTTTTGATCGAAAGCGTATTTCGGAAGATTTTAGAAACTTAGGCTTGAATACAATGTATTTTGGGTAATTTGATGTTATTTGAGGTGTTTTGATGATTGGAACAAGTTTGAATAAGGTTTTAGGATGTGTTGGTGCCTTTGGTTAAGGTCCCGGGGGCCTCGAGTGAGTTTCGGGTGGTCACTCGGATCATTTTTGGAGTTTGGAAGTTGCAGAAATCTTCCCAGCTGTTGCAGAAATTTATCTCTTCATGATCGCGAGTGAAGCCACGCGTTCGCGTAGAAGGATTTCAGGAAGGCCAGAATTTTGCCTTCGTGTTCGTGGAGGGTTGGGAAGTAAGTCAACGCATTTGCGAGATGGTCTTCACAATCGCGTAGAGTAATTTGGGTCCGAGGGGTTCGAGGTCATTTGTTCACCGCGTTTGCGTAGGGGTGAGCGCGTTCACGAAGGTGTAGGAGGAAGAAGCATCGCGTTCACGATGGATGTTACGCGTTCGCATAGAGGAAAAAGTGGTCAACATAAGTTTGTGCTTCGCAAACACAAGGGGTTGACCGCGTTCGCGAAAAAGGAAAGTCAGGCCTGGGCAGAATGTTTTTAATTCGTTTTATCTGCGATTTTGGGGCTCATTTCCTCCATAGTTGGTCTTTTTGGGAGCTTTTTGAAGGAGATTGAAGAGGGATTCAAGGGAAAACGATTGGAGGTAAGAATTTCAAACCTAAAACTCGATTCTAGTGTGAAATCCACCTAGAAAATCATGAAAGCTAAGCCTAAAATTGAAGAACTAGGGCTTGAGAAATTGGACTTTTGATTTGGGATTTGAAGGACCATTTGTGGTTGGATTTGAGAACTTTTGATATGTATGAACTCCTGGGGAGTTAAGAAATCTATTGATGTAAAAATTTCTGAGTTTCGAGAAGTGGGTCCGGGGCTCGAGTTTTGCTAATTTCGGAATTTTTTGTATTTTTCAATTGATTTCACTTGGGCTTTGTTCCCTTAGCATATTGTGACGTATTCGTTCTGATTTTGGATAGATTCGACACGCGTGGAGGCTGATTCGAGGGGCAAAGGCGTCGCGAGCTAGAGAGTTAGCCGACTCGAGGTGAGTAATGATTGTAAATGATGCTCTAAGAGTTTGAAACCCCGGATTGCACATCGTAGTGCTATATTGAGGTGAGGCACACGCTTGATGACGAGCGTGGGGTCGTGCACTATTGGGGATTGTGACTTGGTCCGTTCCGATTGATGATTTTACCGCGTATTTGATTAAAAACTATTTGCTATCATGATTATTTGGGCTGAATGCCATATTTGGGCCTAGTGCTAGCTATGTGAACCCTTCGGGGATTTTTGTTGATATTTCCTCATTGTTTTGACTTTATACTTGAACTCAGTCATGTTATTTTTCATTGTTTTCAAAACTCTGCCAAGTTTATTAGCTTTAACACTTAAAATGATATTTCAAATAATATTTTGGGCTGAGCATCATGTTTTACTGTTTCCCGAGTGGCTTATGTGATTTTGACTGAGTAAGGCCGATGGCCTGTATGGTGAAGATACTTTTGGATCGTGCTGCACGCTGCAGCAATGAGATAATGATTTGATTATGATGCTGATGGACTGAGATATGTATGCCACGAGGTGACTTGTTGATTGATATGAGACCGAGGGCCTAGATTTGATGCCACGAGATGGCTTGATATTGCGCTTGGGCCGTAAGGAGCCCCTCTCGGAGTCTGTACACCCACAGTGAGTGCGAGTACCCATTGTTATGTGAGATTTAGCCCGATGAGCTGGTATTGTTCTGAGACTATGCTCGAGGGGCGAACCTTATGTGTTTATCTTTTCTTAATTGCTTGCCATTTATGTGTTTAAATTGTGTGTTTGTGCCCGAGGGGCGGATATCTGTACTTATCTGTATTAGTTGTTTTGCATTCATTTGCATAACCGTTGCAAAAGTCATTTACAAAGAAGTTTCAAACTGAACTAAGATGTTTTAAGAGGTTTTCACAGCTTCACTACTTTCCTACTGGTTTTGAACTGCTTCTATACAACATCCTGATATGCTTCACGTGATTTCTTGCCTTCAGTCTTTATTTACATTTGTTACTCACTGAGTTGGAGTACTCACTTTATTCCCTGCACCTTGTGTGCAGATTGAGGTATTTATACACCCGGTAGTGGGTTTCGGCTGATCGGAGGCAGAGTCATCGGAGTTTAGCAAGGTAGTTGCCGACGTTCGCAGCACCGCTTTTCTCCCTCTTTATTCATTAGTCCTGTTTTGTATATTTCAGACCTTTCAGTTATATTTATACCCTAGTAGATTCTCGTGACTTGTGACACCCCGGTTAGGGTTGTGTCGGGTTGGGTTTTCGTTTTGTTATCTCTATTTCCGTTAAATATTGCTATTAAATCATGCTTAAAGTATCTTTATGTTGTTCAACTGCTTAAAAGGGTGAATTGTGTTAAATTGGCTGGCCTTGTCTTCACGAGAGGCGCCATCACGATCGGGTTTGGGGTTAGGGTCGTGACAACTTCAGGAACGCGAGGCCATTCTCGCAAACATGTAAGAGAAAACCAGAACCAGCAAAACCCAACAATTTTCATCCATAAAATCAAGTCAAAAAATGATCCGTCAACCATCCGAAACTCATCCGAGGCCCCTGGGACCTCAACCAAATATACCAACACGCGTTCGTATGCGCGCATGAGCGCTCAATATCAGATGTGCCTCGATGGCTTGTAATTCCCTGATCGAGGGGCGAGATGTGATCTCTGTGAGTTATGTTGGGCCAGTCTGGAGGATTTGAGGCCGGATCTTTGCCTATGGTTTGAGCACCGAGGTGCTGATTATGTGAGCATGTATTTTTGAACTTATATGTTTGGTATTGTCCCTACGAGTGGGAGTGACAATTGGATAACTATGTGATGAGTATGTTAGTACTGCGAGATGTATCCATATGATTTGGAGGCGACGAGAAGGGTCTGCTAGAGGATAGAAGAACTATTAGGTGCTTGAATTCCATCTTGATTCGAGGTATAGCCCCGAATTATAGGCGTGTGAAGAATCTTTTCATGTTTCCCAGTTGTGAGTGAAGTAAATTTCATGTTTCGGTGTGAGTTCAAACTCAGAAAGACTAAGTAACTGCGTATAGTTTATGACGGTGGAAGGTATACAAAAATGTTAGTTGGAGGTAAAACAGGTGGGTTATCTCCTGCGAAGTGTTCTGAGGTTGTGCGATTCTTATGTGTATGCTAGAAGTTCTCATTTGCAAATGAAAGATATGTGTTGTAATGTAAATTGGGTCGCTTAGAGAGTGGGTGTAACTGTTGCGAGAGTGAATGCGAGATTTGTAGGAGATTTAAAGTACTAGATGATCTGTGTTTTCACAAGCTTACAAAGGATTTGAGTTTAATCTCACTATGTTATTATAACAGCAATTGAGTATATACGTTGTGGGCCAATGAGCGTGTTTTTATCTATGGCTTCGGGCCAAGTGGGGGAGAATCATGGGATGTCTTGAGTCATTGTTGGTAAAGGATGCTCGGTGCATACAGCAGAAATTTACTTGGTTGTAATGGAATGATGTCAGATTCTGCGGCGTCGGAGTGCTAATGAGGCACATGTTGATCGGTTCGTTTGATCAGACTAATTGCAATTTGAGTAGAGTGAATAACTTGTGGGAGTGGTTCTAATGTGTTCAAGATTCTACATGTAATAATAGGTTAAGTTAAAGTTGTATGTGTGGTTAGAGACTGAGTTTTCATTGGAAGATGTCAAGACTTGTGGTATTTTCTATATTAATTATGGGATTCTATGTATCAGTATCAGGAAGGTAAATGTAACGGATTTAGATTCGCAGGAAGTTTCCTCAGAGTAAAGTATTTTGAATGTGGTGTTCTTGGGGATACTTAAGAGAGTATTCAACGGCTTATGAGTCTCAGTCGATGTGGTTTTATGCTTGAGTCTCGTGTGGTAAGTTTGGGTTGAGGAATTGTGGTGCTACAGCAAGAGGGAATATCAAGTTGAAGATAAATCAGAAGGAAACTCGGATAGATGGGATAGTTTGGTAGTAGACTGGATCGGTATGGTAAAGATATGATTAGTTCCTTAGGTGTGTACGGAGTAATGAGTTCCTAAAGGTATTTCGCATTAATGCTCTTAGGTTTTGATGGCTTGCATAGCTTGGTCGAGTTAGAAGGATTTAGTCCGGGCAGGTCTGGTTCAAGGGGAACTCGGAGAGTTCTACCTTAGTTGGAGATGTATATTTTCTATAGGCATAAGCAGCATGGGATGTATCGTGACTTTCTTCTAGATGGGATCACTGGAAAGTTCTTGACTAGTTAGTACGTAGATGTTTGTGGCTCGGAAGGGAGATGAAGTTCTCATGTTATCCTAGGATGGTATGGCATATGCGGTATGTGGTGGAGGATTGAGATTTGCGTGTGTAAGATTTCGGTTCAGTTCTGAACGGATAGTCATAAAATTCTTAGGCAGCACGGACAATTTTAGATGATTAGAGAAATGAGCTTCAGATGATTAGGGGACGATCTTCAGACAATTAAGGAAATTGTATTGCTAATTGGAGTAATTTGACGAGGGTATATGTTTCAGAAAAGGCAATGTGATTAAGTTGATGGTACTTCGGTAGTATTGCGACACTTTCTTGTTAGATCGACTGCTGATATTCGAGATCGCTTGATGGCACAATGGAGCTTTAGAGTATCTTTCGTGGGATGATTGGGTATTTGAGGTGGTATGTATTGGACGACGGAATTGGGATCAGGTGTGTTGATTCATGTGCCATATGGATTTGGAGATGGGAAATTCTCATATTTAGGATATGTTGTAGTTGTGAGTCGTGGGTATCAACACTGTTTAGTGAATATCGGGGTTTGGAGATCCGAGCGGATCTTTTGTTGCTTGGTATGTTAGATTTTAGATGTGATATTGGGTTCAGATTGGTTGTCTCTATGTTGTGTCATTTTGGAATATTGCGCTAAGGCGACGCTATTGGCTATGACGGAAATACCACGGATTTAGTGGCGAGGTTCGACGGATTATGTCCTAGTGGAGTGGTTTTATATTTCGAAGACCTAGCAGATGGCTGGGGAGGATTGTCTTTCTTATTTGGACTTTCATGATGGATGTCAGTGTAGAGACTCCTACCATTGATTCAGTTCTGGTGGTGAGGGACTTTTCGGATGTGGTTCTTGTGGCCAGGCATGTCACCGGGCAAGGTTGTTGATTTTGGTATTGATTTGATGCTGGGCACCGTATCGTACGGTACTGGCAGAGTTGAAGGAGTTGAAGGAACATCTTCAGGGCTTCCTTGATAAGGAGTTCGTGGAAGGCCAATGTGGATGCGTGTCCCAACTTGAGTCGGCTTGGCTGGCTCCGAATGGTATTGTTGAGGGATGTGTTGATTCGATTGTTATTGAGCTTATTAGTAATCTGGGGTGATCTATGAGTTACCTTTCTGTGTCGCGAAGTGTTATGATTTGTTGGTTATAGGCACATATGGTGCGGTTCTATTGGGGTTTCATAGTGGAGGTCGAGCGGGAAGAGTATTTGGGTGTTGCTCGAGGAATGACGTATCGGTTATGCCTTTTGGGTTTGCGTAGTGTATGTTATTTGCTTCACCGTAGGTATGATGATTTGCTTTGGGTCCAGACATCAAATTGCGCGTGGTTGTTGATTTCAAGCATAGTGACCTGAGGAGTTTCCTGTGGAGTAGTGTTTGGATAGGATCGCGCATCGCAGCGAAGCTATGTGGGGGTATGACCTTGCGGGTTAGATTCGTGTGTTTTGTTCCTATGATGTGAGACGGGTTCTCAGCCTTGTGTTATGGTGGTACTGGTGAGCTTGAGGTACAACTCTTTCATTTGAGTCATATTCATGATTGAGTATGTTCAGACTGTTGCTTATGGGTGCCTGTATTGTGCGAGTTGTGGCTTAAGCCTGTATTGATGTGTCATGTCACCAAAGTAGTGTGTTAGATTAGAGGAGATCGTTGGGATCATTAATGAACACGAACGGATTTGATTTCAGCATGTTAGAAGGATAATATCGAGCTTCGGCTCAGAAATTTGCTGTGGTATTTGCCAAGGGAGAAGTGGCTTCATGAATGGTTGATCTGGGAAATGGTTATGGCGTGCCGTGTGTTTTAATGATCATTGGTAGTATATGAAAGTGTTGGGATGAGACTTTAGTTGATAAGGGTTTTTTATCGGTATTCGGGTGTTGTGTGCAGCTGTTGTGATTAAAAGTTATCACTACAAGTGTTTGAGTTATGTGGTATATCATGTGATTGCACCTGAGATAGCAGATGTGGTTTGTTACAGCTTGTACGGACTTATTCACAGTATAAATGTGAGATTCTAATCGTATTGAGGATTTTAGAAGTGGGAATGTGGTTCTATGGTTTATGGTCTAGATTGGGTTGTGAAATTTCAGTTACAAAGTATTATCAGACCTATATGAGATAGGGTGGCGTGGGATCACCCCCGGGTGTATGCATAGTAAGGTTGTTCAGCGATTGATTGGATTTTGGAACAACTCTGGGCATGTTCGAGGACGAACGTATGTTTAAGTGGGGGAGGATGTAACGACCTGACCGGTCGTTTTGAGCTTTTGTACTTCGCTCGCCAGTTCTCGGGCATGACTTGCCCCGTGTAATGTATTATAACTTATGTAAATCGTTGATTTTGGTTTTCAGGATGATCGGAATGAATTTGGAAGAAGAGTTCTCAGTTTAAAGCTTAAAATTTGAAAGGTTTGACCAAGATTTGACTTGTTTGTATATGATCTCGAATCGGAATTTTTATGATTTTGTTAGCTCCGTTAGGTGATTTGGGACTTAGGAGTGTGATCGGAATGAGTTTTGGAGGTTCGGAGTAGAATTAGGCTTGAATTGGTGAAATTGATATTTTGGCGATTTTCGGTAAATAGGTGAGATTTTGATATAAGGGTAGGAATGAAATTTCAAGTGTTGCAATAGCTTCATTGTGTCATTTGGGATGTGTGTGCAAAATTTCAGGTCATTCGGACGTAGTTTGGTTGGGTTTTTGATCGAAAGCGTATTTCGAAAGATTTTAGAAACTTAGGCTTGAATCCGATGTGTTTTGGGTAATTCGCGAAGGTGTAGGAGGAAGAAGCATCGCGTTCATGATGGGTGTTACGCATTCGCATAGAGGAAAAAGTGGTCAACGTAAGTTTGTGCTTCGCGAACACGAGGGGTTGACCGCGTTCGCGAAGAAGGAAAGTCAGGCTTGGGCAGAATGTTTTTAATTCGTTTCATCCGCGATTTTGGGGCTCATTTCCTCCATAGTTGATCTTTTTGGGAGAATTTTGAAGGATATTGAAGAGGTATTCAAGGGGAAACGATTGGAGGTGAGAATTTCGGACCTAAAACTCGATTCTATTGTGAAATCCACCTAGAAAATCATGAAAGCTAAGCCTAAAATTGAAGAACTAGGGCTTGAGAAATTGGACTTTTGATTTGGGATTTGAAGGACCATTTGGGGTCGGATTTGAGAACTTTTGATATGTATGAACTCGTGAGGAGATAGGGAATCTATTTATGTAAAAATTTCTGAGTTTCGAGAAGTGGGCCCGGGGCTCGGGTTTTGCTAATTTCGGGAATTTTGGTATTTTTCGATTCTTTTCGCTTGGGTTTTGTTTCCTTAGCATATTGTGACGTATTCGTTCTGATTTTGGATAGATTTGACGTGTGTGGAGGTCAATTCGAGGGGCAAAGGCGTCACGAGCTAGAGAGTTAGCCGGCTCGAGGTGAGTAATGATTGTAAATGATGCTTTGAGGGTTTGAACCCCGGATTGCACATCGTAGTGCTATATTGAGGTGAAGCACACGCTTGATGACGAGCGTGGGGTCGTGCACTATTGGGGATTGTAACTTGGTTCGTCCCGATTGATGATTTTACCGCGTATTTGATTGAAAACTATTTGCTATCTTATTTGGGCTGAATGCCATATTTGGGCCTAGTGCTAGCTATGTGAACCCTTCGGGGATTTTTGTTGATATTTCATCACTGTTTTGACTTTATACTTGAACTCAGTCTTGTTATTTTTCACTATTTTCAATAGTCAGCCAAGTTTATTTTGCTTTAACACTTAAAATGATATTTCAAATAATATTTTGGACTGAGCATCATGTTTTACTGTTGCCCGAGCGGCTTATGTGATTTTGACTGAGTAAGGCCGAGGGCCTGTATGGTGAGGATACTTTTGGATCGGGCTGTACGCAGCAGCAGTGAAATGCTGATTTGATTATGAGGCCGAAGGACTGAGATATGTACACCACGAGGTGACTTGTTGATTGATATGAGGCCGATGGCCTAGATTTGATGCCACGAGATGGCTTGATATTGCGCTTGGGCCGTAAGGGACCCCTCTCGGAGTCTGTACACCTTCAGTGAGCGCGAGTACCCATTGTGATGTGAGATTTAACCCGAGAGGTTGGTATTGTTCTGAGACTGTGCCCGAGGGGCGAACCTTTTGTGTTTATCTTTTCTTAATTGTTTGCCATTTACGTGTTTAAATTGTGTGTTTGTGCCCGAGGGGCGGATATCTGTGATTATCTGTATTAATTGTTATGCATTCATTTGCATAACTGTTGCAAAAGTCATTTACAAAGAAGTTTCAAACTGAACTAAGATGTTTTAAGAGGTTTTCACAACTTCACTGCTTTCCTACTGGTTTTGAACTGCTTCTATACAGAATCTTGATATGTTTCACGTGATTTCTTGCCTTCAGTCTTTATTTACATTTGTTACTCACTGAGTTGGAGTACTCACTTTACTCCCTGCACCTTGTGTGCAGATTCAGGTTTTTATACACCCGGTAGTGGGTTTCGGCTGATCGGAGACAGAGTCATAGGAGTTTAGCAAGATAGCTGCCGGCGTTCGCAGCACCGCTTTTCTCCCTCTTTATTCATTAGTCCTGTTTTGTATATTTCAGACCTTTCAGTTGTATTTATACCCTAGTAGATGCTCGTGACTTGTGACAACCTGGTTAGGGTTGTGTCAGGTTGGGTTTCCATTTTGTTATCTCTATTTCCGTTAAATATTGCTATTAAATCATGCTTAAAGTATCTTTATGTTGTTCAACTGCTTAAAAGGGTGAATTGTGTTAAATTGGCTGGCCTTGTCTTCACGAGAGGCGCCATCACGATCGGGTTTGGGGTTAGGGTCGTGACAACTTCAGGAACGCGAGGCCATTCTCGCAAACATGTAAGAGAAAACCAGAACCAGCAAAACCCAGCAATTTTCATCCATCAAATCAAGTCAAAAAATGATCCGTCAACCATCCGAAACTCATCCGAGGCCCCTGGGACCTCAACCAAATATACCAACACGTCCTAAAATACGATACGAACTTAGTCGAGCCTTCAACTCACCTCAAACAACATAAAAAAATCGCACCCCAGTTCAAGCCTAATGAACTTTGAAATTTTCAAATTCTACAAACGATGCTGAAACCTATCAAATCACATCCGATTGACCTCAAATTTTACACACAAGTTACAAATGACATCATGAACCTACTCCAACATTCGGAAATCCAATTCGACCCCGATATTTAAAAGAGTTCACCCCCGGTCAAACTTTCTAAAATTGCAACTTTCGTCATTTCAAGTCTAATTCTACTACGGTCCTCCAAGTCACAATCCGGACACGCTCCTAAGTCCAAAATTATTCAACGAAGCTAACGTAACCATCAAAATTCGAATCCGGGATCGTTTACACATAAGTCAACATATGGTCAACTTTTCCAACTTAAGATTTTAATTATGAGACTAGGTGTCTCAATTCACTCTGAAATCTTTTCGGACCCAAACCAACTAAGCCGGTAAGTCATATAATAACTGTAAAGCACAAAAGGAGCAGTAAATAAAGAAACGTGGCTACAACACTCAAAACGACCGGTCGGTCATTACAGAGGATTGCCTGCAATCATTTTTAAGTGTAGCATAAAATCTTTTACACTATCGTTCTATAATACTTAAACTCATTCCTAGTAATGCTAGTTGGACAGGTAAGTTGACGAAAAACAACATGTACTTCTTTGAAACATGTGGCTGATAGCACAGGCAAACATTCTATATCGTAAAAGATAAATGGCTCGTCTAACCTGATCTTTTCTTGAATTCTAAAATAAATATTATGATTCTGCACAAATCTTTTGTTTTATTTTTATAGATCTTTTGTGTTTCTAAAATAAATCTCATGTAAAAATGTTATGTAACTAAATAACATTTATATGGACTATAAAATTAAATTTGACGAAAATGGGACCCGAGTGGAAGAATAAATCTAAAATAAGGACAAACGTATAATTACTACACGCTATTTGCATGAATGTAGACCATAAAATTACTAACTTTTTGAAAGAATAATATACTGCTAACATTTAAAAATTTCGATAGACGTAGAATTGACGCTTTTAAGAATTAATCCAGATCCATAAAGGATAAAATGGTTAGATTTTTTATTTTTTCAAGATCGAACTACTATTTTTCAGTTTAATTAGGATCTCCATCCAAAAAGAATAATGCAATTTGAAACCCGAAGATCAAATTTTTTAATATCTTATGTTAATTTATTCATGATTTCTTAATTTATGCATGTTTACGAATTATATAAATAAGTACTACAAATTACTATAACAGATATCCTGAGCCGAGTGTCTATTGGAAACAATATCTCTATCCTCACAAGGTAGGGGCAAAGTCTGCATACATTACCCTCCCCAGATTTCATAGTATAAAATAATACTAGGTATGTTGTTGTTATTGTAAATTTATATATTAATACAAACTATAGCATAAAGAAAGGTGATGTGGCTTTCTCATAGGCTAGGAATCCTATATAAATATAGACTTTCATATTATTTTGTACAGAATATACACGCTAATAAAATTGCTCTGTTAAGCTCATACGCTTTTGTCTTCATGCGTACATTTTGCCTTAGGGTTTCTCTTGTGAATTTTACTTGAGTTCATGAGGAATTCGAGTGTTTTCAAGGTATCAGAGCTCAAAATTGAAGACATATGAGCATTCCATATCGATCGATTCTATCCTTGGATGTTGGTTCGTGGTTTTGGATTTTTTGGTGGTGAGTTTGCTTCGGTGTTTTCTTAACGATGTGTTCTGTTGAAATTAGTCGTCAGAGACCGATAACTTACTTCTGCTATAACTTTTGTTGTCTACATTTGCTTTGCTGTGAGAATTGATTGAATTTTGTGGAAGCCCTAATTCTTTCAAAACCCTAATTTTCGACCGAGTAATACTCATTATAATCCAGTTGATAACAATTTTCTAACCCCGATCGAAAAGTCGATAAAAATCACCCTCAAGACCACGTACCCGGATTTCGAAATTTTTAAAGATAAACTCTACCCATGGCACCACGAACTCAAATATATAATTTATTCTAAATTCCACGTCCAAAATCGTGGTCAAAATCTAAAAATATCAAATTCTAGATTTTCTACCAAAACCCCATAATTCCTACTAATTTTCATGTTCAAACCCATACATAATCATGTATTTAACTTATAATAAGTGAAAATCACTTACCTTGACATTGATGACAAAGAATAAGCTCCAAACTCGCTCCAAGACCGGCTCTCATAGAGGAAATGAAGTGAAAATAAGCCAAGCCCTCGTTTTTAAAGAACACACTGTCCGGCCCCGACCTTTGCACCTGCGGCTTTGCAGGTGCGATAAACCTTCCGCTTCTACAAGGTACTTTCTGCTTCTACGCTTGCGCAGATGCGCCCAAAAGCTCCGCACCTGCGGTCCTTCACCTGGCCGGCTTGCTCCGCTTCTGCGACCCCAATGTCGCTTGTGCGCCCTCCGCACTTGCGGCCAAAACTTCGCAGGTGCGGGTACACCAAATATCAGCTTTCTCTACTCTTCTTCAAATTCCAAATTCGATCCGTTAACCACCCGGAATCCACCCAGGCCCCCCAAGGACCCCATCCAATTATACCAACCAGTTCCAAAATACATTACGAACTTAGTCGAGCCTTCAAATCACATCAAACAACATCGAAATCACGAATCACATTAGTTATGAAGAATTTTAATTGAAAGCTAAGTACAACGCTAATTACGGAGTGCTTAGGTTAATAATAAAAAAATTCATGCTGCAAAGGAATGTGGAGTATTAGTTACCAGAAATCGAATTTATTTTTCTTATATTAGTAACCAAACGGACCCTTCGAAGTATAACAAAAGAACCCCTAGAAGTGCAACAAATTCTCTCTGCACATATAAGGTTTTAAAAAAAAAATAAAAATACTAACAATAAATTAAATAGAAAACTATCCAATCGGAGCTGGTAACCCCAAATTGAATAACATCAGTATCACATTGAAGTTTCAGTACAAGGACAAAATCACACTGAAAAGGGATCACCTTTTCTTATAATCTCAAATATAAATTACTCTAGTGACTAATTGACTAATGGTACCTTGCTGGTCAAAAAAACAAGTATTACCTAAAAAAAGGAAAAAAGGTAACAGAGCATTATTTCCCGGAGAAATAGCATTTTTGGTATATTGAAATTGATTTTTATTTTTCTCTTAGTCCCTATCATGCAATTCAATTGGAAGATACGTTTAGACTAAAGTTAGAACCACACTTCACTCATTAATGTATATGTTGGATTTTGCATTCGTTACTGCTACTGTTTCTAGAATAATTAGTTGTTTAGTTTTAGGAGGAGTCTGCTAGAAGATTCAGAATTTTAATTATAGTAAGAGTTTAGAAATTTAGTTGTAGGAGGAGTCTACTACTTTAATTATTTGTCTATTTAAAGCCCTATGATTAATAAAATTTTAGAAATAATTTTTCAATTCTATTTTTTAACATTCTTGCTACTTGCATATTTTCTAAAAATCCATAATAGTAGTATCAGAGCCTCCATTGATCTTGACGGATCTCTAAATTTGCTGAAAAATAACCAATTTCAACCATTTTTAAACCCTACGCATTTTTAACCCATACCGATTTTTAACCAAAATTTTAACAATGGCAAGCAGCGGTCTCTATTTGAATATCCCACAAACTTTCACTGGTGAAAACTGTAAGCACGTGATTTTTGCTTCACGGACAATCGCTCCAAAAGAAAATAAAAATAGTGGCAAAAGGCTTCGCTGTACAATTTTTCGATCTTTCCGTGACATGTGTTGTTAGTCGTTTGTGAGTCTGTCCATTTTGCATCTAGTCATTATCAAACAAAAATACAAAAAATATATATGTGGCGTTAAAAGAAAATTCAAAAAAAAAAATATAAATATATGTGCATCGTCCGTTTTAGGTTGTGATTTAACTTACTTGGTATGATAATTATGTTGAAATGCCATATTGTTATTTGTTTTAATTTTATTTGTTTTATTAGTTATTTTTTATTTTTATTTTTCTTTAAATTGGAAAACAAAAGAAAGTTGAAATCAATTTGGGCCCAAAAAAAAATAAGACAAAAACAGGCCCAAACCAACGATCTGACCCGGTCCAAACCGGCTGCCCAAGCACCTCCTGAAACGACGTCGTTTCAGGCAAATCAATCCCAGCCGTTCCAATCAATCCAATCCAACGGTCCAGGATCATTTTCGGCAACCCGTGTTCAAACCCGACCCAATAACCAATCCGACCCAACCCCTCACTTAAACCAAACGACCTCGTTTAACTACCAAACGACCCCGTCTCATTTCTCACCATCAGATCCAAGCCGTTGAGATCATTTGATCTAACGGCTCAGATCCAATCCCCTACTCCGTATATAAACCTTCCCTTACACCCACGCCCCCTATACCAACACCCCACCCCTTCGTCCCCAAGCTCAAACCCAGACCTCCCATTAGAAACCCTAGCCGCCCCCGTCTCCCTCGCCATTAAAGCCGGCGGCATGGACGCCGGTGGCCACCTCCTGAACACCCTAGGACCACCTCACTGTCCTGAACACGAATCCACTAACCACGAGCCTCGAATCACTTCCGTTCGTCTCGAATCTTCATTTGAAGATTTGAGTCGAACCCGGATCTATGCCAAACCATCCCATCTTCATACCAGACACTCCCCTGACCTTCCTCGTGACCAAACCAAACTTGGTTTGGTCCGAATCTACCCACAACTCCCTAAAAATCAGATCTGGAAATCCAGACTTTAGAACACATGCACCTGGAGAATCCGGCCGGTTTGGACATGGGTTTGAGGTCTAATAGACCTTAATCAAGGCGTTCTCATGTGAGAACACCCTGATTAAAGTTTGTTCGGCCTCAAAAGTTCGAGGTTGAATCGGATTTGGGTCTGTTTGATTTAAACACTTTTGGTAAGTTTTCCTTTCTTGTGTTTTATTTCTAAATAAGTGGTCAGCATATCTCTTTGTGTTTGTTTGTTATTTTGTTATTTTTCATTCGGACTTCTTTCATCTCTGTAAAGACCTTTTATTTGGTCAATTGTTTTCTGTGTATGATTTGAATGTATTCTGTGATGTGCATGTTCGATTAGAGTAGTCGTCAAGCGAATTAATTCATATAGCCCTAGTAACTGAACAAAAACTGTCTGATGACCTTTAGGTCCCTGTATGTGTTGTCTATTTGAACGACTGATTATTACCTGTTATGATTAGTATAGTCGACTCGATAAATGTCGTCGATCAGTTTTCTATAACTAATGAGTCGAATGAGCTAATAAAGTCGCATGACTAATTGAACCTTGCTATTGACTGAATGCCCCAGCATTGTTTGAAATGGTTTGTTTGCACTATAAAGCTGACTGAAAAGGTTCAGCCCAGCTAGTCTTGAGTTCGAACTTTCATCAGTTCAAAAATGCCCTGATGCTGCAATAGGCAGGGGCAGTAATAATCAAGGTTGACAGGGGTATTCTGGGGTGTTAAAAAGAACAGAAGTAATTAGTTTAAGTGAGCTGACAAATGGGGTACTAAATTAGGATTAAACTAATGCCAATGGGGGAACAAGACACAGGGGTATGGGGCTTAAATTGAATAATAAAATGATGCCCATAACTCCTGATTAAACAAAACCAGGCGTGGGGAATAAAGGGGGCTGACACCAAAAGATGCTTAGGCATGGGGCTTAAAGGGGTATGGGCAGGCTGCAAGTTGCAGCAAAAAGGGCAGCCTAGCTGCACTGAGTCATTTGGCTTATAAATAGGCCATTTGAGAACTGAAAAAGGGCTGGACTTTTAGTCTTCAGAAAAAAGAGAAAAAAGGTTGGAAAATTTTAGTCTTGAGAGGGATTTTGTGAGTTAAAGAAAAGTGAAGAAAAACAGAAAGAAATTTCCAGAAAATACTGTAACTGAACATTGTCCAAAACTGCATAAGAAATCAAGCTGGTCATCCTAACTAGGTTGATTACTGTTCCATTAAGAGAAGCCTGTGTATCTTCAGCTGTGATTGCTACTACATTGAGTTTTGTGTGCCGTACATTGAGTTGTAGTCTTCCTGATTGTTTGAAACTGTGCTGGTTGTGTACTGAGCTTTGGTGGTTACTGAATTTCTGTCGGCTATAGCACAAAATATTCTGGTTCTTTTCTCGATTGGTCTTGTTTCCTATCTTGTTTCCTGGGAATATTTGTCTGCTGTTCGACCAACGTGTGAACTTCATCTTCGTGGTTATTTGATTGTTGCTGTGTTGTTGCTGAGCATCTGTTGTTGCTGTGTTTACTGCATACTGCCTAGCTGATCATTCCTTCCTTCTTTGTCCTCCATACCAGGTACACAATTACACTACCAATGTAACTCGAAAGTTTGAGAAATGAGTATAAAAGAGAAGATATGCAGATGTTGTTTATATACATGTACTGTTGTGTTGAATGTCATGTAATGTCTAATAGCTCATATTTGGGATACTAAAGTTAGCTTATAAGCCTAGTTGATGTCAATATAGGGTATCGAATGATAATTGTATATGTATGCTGCTAGATAAAAGTGGTCTCAATGAATTAGGTTGCCTCTCAGATTTAGTTTGCTTTGCCGTATATGTTGTAATGCAGTCCAAGCATGAAATTTGTACACTGTAGATTAAGTTCTTCCCTTTCCAATAAATTGCCATATATAACTCCTAAAACCATGTTTCAAGATAAAGAACACAAATTCAGGGCCTCAACCTCATGAAGGTCGAGCCCAGGTCGAAGACAGACCAGGCAGGCCCGCGTCGAACGAGCAGGGGCCCAGGTCTGGCCAACCACGCGTGGGTTGGATTTGGGCCTATGATTATTTGTTTGGCCGACTGTGCACGCAGCTTTGGTCCCGATTTTTTTAAGCATTTCCGAATTCCATTACAAACAACTTGCAAGCATGTAATTAATTAGGATTATCTACTGTTTTCAATTGATAGAGACAAAAACGACAAGAAACGTAGTTGCTATAGGATATCCTTTTAAAATAAGAACGAGATGAGCCTCGATGAAAATAAACAAAACACGCATATGCGGGGCCCTTGTTAAATGTATATTATTGAAGCATTTAGTTTCCAGGACGGGTTGTTTAGCAAATCTCACAACCCTCCTAAAATAACAACGCGTTAGTCTCTTTAGGACACGCTTTAATAAACCTTACCTTCTTAAACTCGGGTGCACATTGATGTGACCCAAATCCAAATCTCAACGGAGTTAAAGTGTGTCGACGACCATGGGTACATTGATTGTAACGCGGTTCGAGATACATTTTCACAACGTTGCAATTCTTGATAAAAACAGTAAATGATAAAAGCGGTTAAAAGTTAAATTTTGCATATAAGTTCACACTTGTATAAAATCAGATAATCAAGCCGAATATAACAGTTGAGCGACCGTGCTAGAACCACGGAACTCGGGAATGCCTAACACCTTCTCCCGGGTTAACAGAATTCCTTATCCGGATTTCTGGTACGCAGACTGTAATATAGAGTCATTATTTTCCTCGATTCGGGATTAAAATCGGTGACTTGGGACACCCTAAATCTCCCAAGTGGCGACTCTGAAATAATTAAACCAATCCCGCTTCGATTGTCCTTTGATTGGAAAAACTCCCCTGCGCCCCGCGGGCGCGGCAAAAGGAGGTGTGACAGCTCTGGCGACTCTGCTGGGGATGATAACCCAGAACCAATGGTTTAGGGTTAAGAATTCGAGCTTAGAATAAATTGTTATTATTTGGCTTTATTTATTATCTGATTATTACATGTTTTTGAGACTAATGTGCTAAATGCTGCTGTTACCGCTTTGATATTATTTGAACTGTATATAAACTGTGCCGAAACCTTTCTCTTCTTACCTCCGGGGATGTGCTCACTGGTTGAGACTCCCTATTCTGTTAGTGTCATACCCTAAGTAAAAGAGGCTCGGAAAGTTTCTAAGCCGGCTGGCCTTTTGGTTCCCGGAAAGGAGCTCCTTCCTCAACTCGAGTTGTCCGCTCGGGTACACTGTCTAGAACACCGACCCAGGTTTTGAGCATAGAATAACGTGACTTCATGCCGGATCCCTAGTAGGAACGCTTATTTGCATCATGTTGCATATGACTTAGGGGACTCAACACAGGGGTTGGGTCTGTCTAGGACTAGCAACCTGATATGAAAAGACCATTCTGATGCATCCTATTGTTTTCCGTGCATTTATTTGTCTCATGCCCGCATGCTGACCGGTGTTTGAATATTTGGAATATTGTGAAAAAAAGGGAAATAACGGTTAGGAATTGATTGTTTATTGTTAAAAAAAAGAGAAAAAAAACAAATACTGTCAAAACTATGCCAAAATTTTGAAAAGTCGTTGTTCTGTCTTTCAAAAATAAAATATCAATAGAAATATATAGTTTGTCTTGTCAAAAAAAAAAAAAAAAAATTAAAATGTTTTTTTTTATGAAAATAATAATAAAAAAGAGTCTTGTGTTGTCTTTACTTTTATTATTTGTTGCAAATATATGTATATATATATATATATATGAAAAATTCAAAAGTTTTGCTTTACTTCAAAATGTATATATATCTTTATTTGTGGCAAAATATTTGTCTTGCTAAAGGTCTAGAAAAGTCCTTTCAGGCTCCCAGTTTTCGAAACAAAAATCCAAAATATTTTCCGTTATTGACTTCTTTGGAAAGTTTTTATATATATACGAAAATTCAAAATTCACAAAAAATTGCATATATTTTTGTTTTTATCAGGATAAGTGTCGTTTGTTAAATCTTATTAATAAATGTGCAGAATGAGCACGATTCCGAATGAACCCTTTTCAATCATGAATAAAATCCCCCTCCAATTGCGGCTCTGGTGGAATGATTTGGGCAAAGAAGGGCATGACGAAATCAAGAAGTATCTGAAAGGCCTCACGAGTTTGTTGGATATCAAGCCACGAGGAGATATCATAAGGGCACTAATCCCCCACTGGGATCCTGCGCACAATGTCTTCCGTTTCTCAGATTTTGAACTTACCCCAACTTTAGAAGAAATAGCAGGGTATATCGGCAGCACTGAGACTCCTTTGAGGCACAAATATCTGATTGCTCCAAGAGCTGTAGCAATACACAGGTTCCTGGATTCTTTAAAGATAGTCAGAACAATTCATAACCCTGACTTGGCAAAAGGTTTTTGCAGCATGAGTTTCGTATATCAAAGATATGGTCACATAGGAGGATTCGACAAGCCAGAAAACCAGTTGTGCAGCAAAGGTAATCGCCAAAAGTGGGAAGAACATAGACGGATTGCTTTCATGATAGCTTTCTTAGGACTACTGGTATTCCCAAGAAAAGACGGGAATATTGACATAAAGATAGCAGGGGTCGTCAGTACGTTGCTCACACAGAGTGATAGTACGGTGGCGCCCATGATAGTATCTGATATATTCCGGGCACTCACTTCTTGCAATGCTGGAGCAAGCTTTTTCGAGGGTTGCAATTTGTTGTTGCAAATGTGGATGACCGAACACCTATGTCACCGAGCCCAGTTTCTGAGCCATGGATCCGCTGGAAAGACCTGCATAGAGGAGTTCTATACCAGAGTTAATGAAACCTACCTACCAGAAGGAGTCACAGCATGGACCTCATATTTCCATACCCTCAACGCCAGTCAAATACAGTGGGCGCTAGGATGGTTACCGATCGACGAAGTCATATACATGCCCGCAGCCAGGCCCCATTTTCTCTTAATGGGACTTAAGAGCATTCAACCATACGCGCCGCATCGGGTTTTAAGGCAACTTGGGAGGTATCAGATAGTGCCAAAAGACGAGGATCTGAGCATCCAGGTAATCGAGATCAGTCCCGACGGCCAGTTTCCTAAAGCAAGGGTTCGTCAAATTTGGAGCCAATGTCAATACTTAGAAGCAAATACTTGTGTAATGAATCGGGCAAAAGGGGAAGTTTCGCCCGGGTATCAGGCCTGGTACAAAGGGGAGACATCACCTGGAAGACCGACCAAAAGACCTCACCTGCAAGAATTTGCCAAATCTTCGCAAGAACAGTGGGGCTGGTTGGCCAAAGAGCAGGAATATCTTGCCAAAGCAGGCAAACTGAAGCAACAAATCCAGGATATGAAGTTTGAGTGCCAATTACAGTCTGCTGCACACAAAGGAGAAAAGAACCAGTTAATCAGAGAAGGCGAGATCCTCAAAGCTCAGATCCGGAGAATGAAAAAAGAGGCTAATAGCCAGCTAAGAAGCCAGGCAGATAAAAGATTGATAGCAGGGTTAAAGGATCAGATTGCGGAATGCCGGGAAGATTTGGAAAAAGCCAGGGGCAGCACAGCGAAATTGCGAACCAAGTGGGCAAAGGGTGCGATAGCTCGGAGGCAGCGCCTGCAGCGAGTCATAAGGGATTATGAACTGAGCATCGGGACATTAAGGGAAACGAATGCCTCTCTTCAAGAGAGGATCTTCAAGCAAACACGAGATGCCCAAGCCGACAGAAGGCGATGTTACGAGGCAATGACCAGAATGGAAAGGCAGATGGAGATGTTCCAGGACCAGCTTGCCAGCAATGCACAAACACTAGGATTGAAGAACCGACAGATAAGGCAGTTGTTCGCGGAAAGGGACAACATTCGGGGAAAGATCGACGAGATTGGGCATTACATCTACATGAGATGCCTGGCATGCGAGCAAAAGCCTCGAAAGACCCTCCTTGTTTCCATCATGGGTTGCGTCCACCGAATCATGAATGAGCTGAAAAACCTGCAGAGGGACCTCACACCAAGGGCCGCGGAAAGGCCGAATGATGCCTCGCGGGTCCCTAAGTTGGAAAATTAATCTTTGGTTGAGTCCTGTTTATTTGGCTTTGTCGCTTTTCCATATGTTGTTTTCCTTTCTTCAAAACGGGTTAAGAACTGTGGAGTCTGTACTATTGCTATTCCTTGCTTGAAGTAATTTGTAATAGCAAAATTTTGAGAATGAATTTAATGATTTCACAAGAATTGTGTGTTTCTTTACTTTAAGGCAGAACTACGCCTGGTCTGATTCACGCGGGGACGTGATACGTAGGCAATCCCCATAAGATTCGACCGCTTTTAATAAATAAAGAAAAGAAAATGCAAAAAAAATAAAACGCGGGGTTTCGCAAAATACTTTAAAAAGAGACGAATGAACAAACCGGGATGACGCATGTGGTTTGAAGCAAAGCATGTAGAAACGGTTAACTGCCTAGGTGCATTGCATCCTCTATGTGTTATGATCAAATCTGTTAAGCTCTAACACTAACAAAGTTTGTTGTTGTCTGATACCAGACAGTTAGTTGTTAAAGAATTCTGGCAACACATTCATACCAAACCAGATCCAAGGGACCGATAGCGACAAGCATGACTACTTCAGAGAATAGTAATGAGGAAGAAAGGCCGATGAGCCAGTTGCTAAAAGAGGCAATGGAAAAGATTGAAAGGATGGGACTAGAGATGCATGCAATGCAGCTAGCCCTGGCCAAAACGCAAAAGAGCCCTGAGACACTGGGACACGTGCCGGAGTACCCTCACTCTGGCCCTTCCACAAGCTGCCCAAATCCCCTCTATCATCAAGAAAGAAGCCCTCATGATTCCCAAGCTCCACCACCCCATCAACCTCTCCCAACACCCAATATTCCCATTTTTGTGGGACCTGCATCAGCCCCTTTGCAGCAAACGACTAGTGAGCCATTGTTTCAGGCTCACGATACACAATACTATCCCCCTGAGCCTACATTCCATGCACCCGAACCACAGGCTTACAATCCCCATCTGGAAGTACCGGCAGAGGTTGAGAAGCCGGTTAAGGCCCCTGAACAGGATGAAGTGTTAAGAAAGTTCAAAAGCCTGGAGCAATCCTTCAGGAACTTGCACGGGCTGGGCAATCAAGTCAGCGTGGCATACAAAGATCTGTGCCCTTTCCCAGATGTCCAACTCCCGGCTGGGTTCAAGATGCCCAAGTTTGATTTATATGAAGGGCACGGTGATCCCATGGCACATTTGCGGGGATTCTGTAGCAAAATGAGAGGGGCAGGAGGCAAGGATGAGCTTTTGATAGCTTATTTCGGCCAAAGTCTGAGCGGATCTGCACTGGAATGGTATACCAGGCAGGATTTTAGCAGGTGGTACACGTGGGATGACCTGGCGCAGGCTTTTACAGGTCATTTCCAGTACAACCTGGAGATAGTCCCTGACCGTCTCACGTTATTGAGAACTGGGAAGAAACCTGGGGAAAGTTTTCGCGAATTCGGGTTCCGCTGGAGAGAACAAGCAGCTAGGGTCGATCCTCCCATGAGAGAGGGAGAGATGGTAGACTACTTTTTGCAGACATTGGATCCAACCTACTTTGGTCACTTGGTGACAACGGTTGGAAAATCTTTCAACGAGGTGGTCAAAATAGGGGTCATGATAGAAGAAGGTTTGAGGTCAGACAAGATCTTAAACTATTCGGCACTTAAGGCCACAACCCAGGCTATTCAAAGCGGCACGGGAGGTGCGCTAAGAAGAAAGAAAGAAGAGGTTGCCACGATCGAGGCAGACAGTTGGTCCAGGGCTGGCAGGCCACACTACAACCAACCCAGACCCCACAGGTCAAACTACCCATACAACCCACCACAAAATTTCTATCCGCCTCGAGAACCACATTGTTCCGTACACCAAGCCCAGGTATACACTCAGCCTCCGGTTCGCCCACAATGGCGCGCACCGGCTCCCCAGAACATATATGCACCACCACAAAACACTTACCCTCCACCAAGGGCATATAGAAATCCTTCAGGGGCAGGTTTCCGGGGAAATCCAGATGCCAGAAATGACAGGTTGCGGAAGCAAAGAACCTTCACCGAATTGGGAGAAACCTACACCGCTGTGTTCCACAAGCTGCGGCAATTGGGTTTGGTTAGTCCTGTCCATACTCGGGAACCAAATCCCCCGCCTCAGAATTTGGATCGTTCAATCAGTTGTGAATACTGTTCAGGGATGCTCGGGCACGATACCGAGAAGTGCTGGAAGTTAAGGCATGCCATACAGGATCTTATTGACACCAATAAGATCGAGGTCCAGACACCGGAGGCTCCTAACATCAACCAAAACCCACTGCCAGCGCACCACGAAACTCACATGATTGAGTTGGTGTGTGAGGAAGGAGAATTGAGAAAACCCTCACAAACTGTGATGATGATCCAAGCCGCCCCGAAAGAAGTCTTAACCAGTGGAGGAACAAATGTACAGTCGCAGGGGGAAGGCGTCAAGCCGGTAGTAATATGGGGGAAGAGCCCGTCTGTCATAGCAAGCAAACCTGAGCCAAGCAAGTTGGTAATACCAGGGATCCTGCCCACACCGGCAGTCATGTTGAAAGGGGTATGTAGAGAACGGGTGACCATAAAGCCGGTGGTCCAACTGCCAATGCTTGACAGCAGGGCTGTGCCCTGGAAATATGAAAAAGCAGTGGTGACGTACCAAGGAAAACAGGTGGAAGAAGTCAGTTGTGAAGCGCAAGGGCTGACTCGATCAGGTCGATGTTTTGCTCCGGTGGAGTTAAGAAAAACCAACCCAGTGGCAACCAAGAAGCCAGTGTCAGAAGAAGAGGCTGAAGAATTCCTGAGGAAGATGAAAGTACAAGACTATTCTGTGATTGAGCAGCTGAGGAAAACACCTGCCCAGATCTCACTATTGTCATTACTCCTCCATTCCGAGGAACATCGTCGGCCCTGTTAAAGATATTGAACGAGGCCCATGTACCCAGTGAGATTTCTGTAAACCATCTGGAAACCATTGCCAGCAAGATTTTCGAGGTGAACAGGGTAACATTCTCAGATGATGACCTGCCGGTGGAAGGTACGGAGCATAACAAAGCTCTATACCTAGCTGTCAAATGTGAAAACTTGGTGGTAACTCGAGTATTGGTGGATAATAGCTCAAGCGCCAATATTTGTCCATTATCCACCCTGGACCAGTTAAAGATTGACCGTGGAAGAATCCGGGAGAATAGCATCTGTGTACGGGGGTTTGACGGAAACGGAACCGCCACTGTGGGGGATGTTGTACTTGAATTAACCATTGGTCCGGTCCTATTTACCATGGAATTCCAGGTGTTGGACGCCACGGTATCTTACAACTTGCTGTTAGGACGACCTTGGATTCATGCAGCTAAAGCGGTGCCTTCCACCCTACATCAGACAGTGAAGTTCAAGTGGGAAAGACAAGAGGTCGTGTTGCACGGCGAGGATACAACATGCACCATGGGCGGAACCATTGTGCCTTTCATAGAGACCACTGATGACAAGGGTCCCTGGGTCTACCAGATCCTCGATACAGGGTCGGCCGACAGAATTTCTGAAGGAGAAATCATCCCGCACCCTAGGGTGGCTGCCGCAACAGTCATGATGGTATCAGAAATGCTGGGTAATGGGTTTGTGCCGGGAAAAGGCCTGGGAGTTGAACTTCAAGGGATAGTCCAACCTGTCTCCCTTCCTAGGAATCTGGAAACTTTCGGGTTGGGGTTCAAACCAACCGCAGCAGACAGGAAGCAAGCGCGAAAAATGAAGAAGAGGGTCTGGTCTCTGCCTAAACCAGTGCCACGCCTCTCAAAGTCTTTTGTTAAAACTAGTGCCAAGGGGTCAGCGATCCCAAAGATTCGAGGACCTTTGATCGGCATAAGTGAAGACCTGAATCAGAGTTTTGAGAGACTATTCGCGGATGTCAGTATGGTGGAAGCTGGAGAGGGTTCCAGCAGAGCAGAGATACAATTTGTGGGGCCTGAGGCCAAGACCAACAATTGGACAGTTACTCCTCTTCCTGTCCGAGGGGAGTCTTGGTAGTAGGCTTTGATTCATGTTGTGTTTGTTTGTTTGTTTGATTGGATTATTCAAGGGTGTAATCCCAATTTTACTTTCGTTTTGTAAAAGTGTGAACCCTTTTTATTCTGCAAATTTAATAAAGTTCTTTTCCTTTGTCCCATTTTAATTTTTTGTCTTGTTCTTTTTCTTTCTGAACAGTTCTCTTTCTACTGGTTCTAATGACATGGCATGCACAGCGGATCTGCGACCTAGTCTAATAAATCAATCTGAAACCGACTCAATGATGCAAAAGGTCGTTTGTGACGATGAATCTGAATGTGACGAAGGTGAAGCCTTCGAAGAAATAAACAGAGAACTGTGCCAATTTGAAGAGAAACCCAAGCCTAACTTAAATGACACCGAGGCTGTGAATCTAGGAGACACTGATAACGTCCAAGAGACCAAAATTAGCATCCACATTGAGCCGAAGGTCAGAACAGAATTGATCAAAACTCTCAGGGAATTCAAAGATGTTTTTGCCTGGTCCTATGATGATATGCCTGGATTAAGCACCAATTTAGTGGTTCACAAATTGCCCACTGACCCGGCATACCCCCCGGTCAAGCAAAAACTAAGGAAATTTAAAACAGAAATGAGTGTAAAGATCAAAGAAGAAGTGATTAAGCAATTACAATCGAAGGTCATTCGGGTCACTCGGTATCCCGAGTGGTTGGCCAATGTTGTACCAGTCCCAAAGAAGGATGGAAAAATCAGGGTATGCGTTGATTACCGCAACCTCAACAAAGCAAGTCCCAAGGACAATTTTCCGCTGCCCAACATTCATATCCTGATCGACAATTGCGCTGGGCGCGAGATCGGATCCTTTGTGGATTGTTATGCGGGTTATCATCAGATCCTAATGGACGAAGAGGATGCTGAGAAGACAGCGTTTATTACGCCATGGGGAACCTACTGCTATCGGGTAATGCCGTTCGGGTTAAAGAACGCTGGGGCAACGTACATGCGAGCAATGACTGCTGTGTTTCATGACATGATACACAAAGAAATAGAGGTGTACGTCGATGATGTGATCATCAAATCTTGGCGTCAGGAGGACCATGTTGCAGACCTAAGGAGATTTTTCCAAAGACTCCGGAGGTATGATATCAAGCTTAACCCGGCCAAATGCGCATTCGGGGTCCCATCAGGAAAGTTGCTGGGATTCATCGTCAGTCGACGGGGGATTGAGTTAGACCCATCCAAAATCGAATCCATCCAAGATTTGCCACCGCCAAGGAATAAAACAGAGGTAATGAGTTTGCTGGGTAGACTCAATTACATCAGCAGGTTCATCGCTCAACTCACAGCAACTTGTGAGCCCATATTTCGGTTGCTGAGAAAGGATGCTGCAGTAGGTTGGACAGCAGAGTGTCAGGAGGCCTTCGACCAAATCAAAGGGTATCTGTCTAATCCACCCGTATTGGTCCCGCCTAAGCCCGGGAAACCCCTAATCCTTTACCTGACGGTCTTGGAAAATTCATTTGGTTGTGTACTGGGGTAACATCATGACACAGGAAGGAAGGAGTAGGCCATCTACTATCTTAGCAAGAAATTCACAGTACATGAGGTCAAGTACACTCAACTCGAGAAAACATGCTGCGCCCTAACTTGGGTAGCTCAGAAGTTGAAGCACTACCTGTCTTCATACACTACTTATCTCATATCCCGTTTGGACCCGTTGAAGTATATCTTTCAGAAACCTATGCCCACAGGAAGGTTAGCAAAATGGCAAATTCTGCTCACAGAATTTGATATCATCTACGTGACGAGGACGGCCATGAAAGCCCAGGCACTGGCAGACCATTTGGCAGAGAATCCCGTTGATGAAAAATACGAGCCCTTAAGAACGTATTTTCCTGACGAAGAGGTGATGCATACGAATGAGTTGGAATTACCCGAGGAACCGGGTTGGAAGCTTTTCTTCGATGGAGCTGCAAACGCAAAAGGGGTTGGAATAGGGGCAGTACTCATTTCTGAAACAGGACGGCATTATCCTGTTACGGCTCAACTGCGCTTCTATTGCACCAACAATATGGCCGAATATGAGGCTTGCATTCTGGGTCTGCGCCTGGCTGCCGACATGGATGTCCAAGACGTCTTGGTCTTGGGAGACTCGGACCTCTTGATACATCAAATTCAGGGAGAATGGGAAACACGAGATCTAAAACTCGTACCATACCGACAATGCTTGCATGATCTGAGCAAGCAATTTCGATCGGTAAAGTTCAAACACATCCCGAGAGTTCACAATGAGGTTGCGGATGCCTTAGCCACCTTAGCATCAATGCTGCACCACCCCGACAAAATGTATGTTGATCCTCTGCACATCCAAGTCCGTGATCAGCACGCCTACTGCAATGCCATAGAAGAAGAAGCGGATGGCGAACCCTGGTTTCATGATATCAAAGAATACCTTAGGATGGGGATATATCCAGAACATGCCTCTGGAGACCAAAAAAGAGCCCTTCGGCGTTTGTCGAATGGTTTCTTCCTCAGTGGAGGGGTATTATACAAAAGAACCCCGGATTTGGGATTGTTGAGATGCATAGATGCCGGGCAGGCAACGACGGTTATGGCAGAAATACATGCTGGAGTTTGTGGGCCACACATGAGTGGATATGTATTGGCAAGAAAAATCCTTCGAACAGGGTGTTATTGGCTCACCATGGAACACGACTGTATCACTTTCGTGAGGAAATGCCATCAGTGCCAGATACATGGAGACTTGATTCACTCTCCGCCAACAGAGTTACATACGATGTCAGCACCCTGGCCGTTTGTAGCATGGGGCATGGATGTCATTGGGCCCATCGAGCCAGCAGCGTCCAACGGTCATAGGTTCATTCTAGTGACCATTGATTACTTCACCAAATGGGTTGAGGCTAAAACCTTCAAATCAGTAACTAAGAAGGCAGTGGTGGACTTTGTTCACTCCCATATCATCTATAGATTTGGGATCCCAAAAGTGATCATCACGGATAACGGTGCGAATCTTAATAGCAGCTTGATGAGAGAGGTATGCCAACAATTTAAGATTACACACCGCAATTCCACCCCATATCGTCCCAAGGCGAATGGAGCAGTCGAAGCAGCCAATAAGAATATCAAGAAGATACAGCGAAAAATGGTGGAAGGGTCCAGACAGTGGCACGAGAAATTACCCTTTGCTTTGTTGGGTTACCGCACTACCGTCCGGACTTCCATAGGCACAACTCCTTATTTGTTGGTGTATGGAACTGAGGCCGTGATACCAGCGGAGGTCGAAATTCCGTCCCTCCGAATTATCGCTGAAGCCGGAATTGATGATGATGAATGGATCAAAGCTCGCTTGGAACAGTTGAGCCTGATAGATGAGAAAAGATTGGCAGCAGTGTGCCATGGTCAGCTGTACCAGAAGAGAATGGCAAGATCGTATAATAAAAAGGTGCGCCCCAGGAAGTTTGAAGTAGGGCAGTAGGTATTGAAGAAGATCCTCCCACATCAGGTCGAGGCGAAAGGCAAATTCGCCCCAAATTGGCAAGCGCCTTATATCGTGACCAGAGTATTGTCCAACGGTGCTTTGTGTTTGACAGATGTCGAGGGTAGATGTGTCGACATAGCTATCAATTCAGATGCAATCAAGAGATATTATGCGTAATTTCTTTAATTACGGCAATTTTTGGTTTATTTGTTTGTATTTGGCATTTGTTGAATAATGAGATGACGGAGGCAATTCTTTCTTCTATCCAAACACTTTTAACCCTCGCTTCCCCCTTTGAGCCTTAAGCAAATTCTTTCAATACCCCTCTTTTGGAATCACTAATGGGAAAGATACGAAAAAAAAGAAAAAAAAGAAAAGAAAAGAAAAAGAAAAAGAAAAGGAAAAGAAAGAAAAGAAAAATCAAGGAATATAAAACCGTGGGAACTACGTTTGACCTGATTCCTCAAAGAGGATACGTAGGCGCCTCACGGCTCGGTCATAGTATGCATCATAGCAAATATAGGATGCATAATGAACATAGTATGCATCATAGCAAATATAGGATGCATAATGTACATAGTGTGCATAATAGGCACAGCGTGCGTAACGCACATAGCACAACATAAGAGTAAAAAAATAAATTCCCCAAGCAAGAAAACTGGGGCAGAAGTTATGGTTTGATTCCAAAAGTTGTAGCACATCACCCATCAAATTATTTTCATTTTTCATAGCCTTTCTTCAATCCCACACCAAAACCAACGTCAACATCCAAAAGACCTCCCGATCAATGTTCGAGAGATGCCAAGTCCGGCGAATAAGACCGAGAATAATACACTGATCCCCAGCAAAGAAGAGGATCGTGAGACTGAGAATGAATTGATAGTCAAAGGAATCTCCAGAAGAGAGGGTCGTATCTACAACGCCCCGATTCATCGAAAGAAATAAAATGAGAGAGTCTCATCGGTGAAAACCTTCGCAGGCACCGAGAGGCGATGTAAGATGAGGGATATGAAATGAGAGAGTCTTATTGGTGAAAACCTTCGCAGGAACCATAAGGCGCCGGGAGATGAGAGAAAATAGAGAGTCTCATTAGTGAAAACCCCTCGAAGGGCACTATGAGGCGACAAGACGAATCAACAAAAGCTACCACATTTGCAACAGCATGGACAGTCACTTATCATCCCCAGCAAGTCAGACCATCCGGCAAATCGATTGATACAAATAGACTGGGTCGGGAATCTATGGTGCACGTCATGATCACGGGGACCAGTTGTGTCCTCCAGATAAGTTCTTTTGTTTGTCTCCTCCCACAAAATATTGGTTCAGAAAGATTTTCTCTTTTCCATATCTTTATTTCTTTTCCTAAAATGTGTCTTGAAAGGATTTTTCAAAGCTTACTACCAGAAACCGAAGGGGAATTCATCCCAATGCAGGATAATACAAACAGTCTTAAGGGCCGGTCCCAGGCAATGCAGTGATTGTGCCCGGAAATTTTTGGAAGAAGTAAGCTCCAAAAGGGAGTGGTTTCGGGAGTTAGAAGCAGACTCCCACATCATGTGTTTTAAAAGAAAGCAGAAAAGGGGATAAATTGAAAACCGATCCCCAGCAGGCTAGAGACCCCCAACAGGCAACTTTGCCCGCCAACCAATTATGGGGACAAAGAGCAAGAAAAGAAAGAGAGAGAAATTGCTCGCCAGAAAGGCACCCTCTACCACCACGATTAAAACTGACCAAATCCTTTTGTCTGTTGCAGGGGAACAGAGGATTGATGAGGGCAGCAAGATACAACGCCATGGAAGTCACCAAAAAACCGGGGCAGAAAATTTTCTGCCGATTGTCGAAAATTTTCTCGGAAGAACGGGGAAACAATTTCAATACATTTAAGTTCTAGGTCGCCCACCAGTATAATGCGGGAATACATTTAAGTTCTAGGTCGCCCACCAGTATAATGCGGGAATACATTTAAGTTCTAGGTCACCCACCAGTATAATGCGGGAATACATTTAAGTTCTAGGTCGCCCACCAGTATAATGCGGGAATACATTTAAGTTCTAGGTCGCCCACCAGTATAATGCGGGAATACATTTAAGTTCTAGGTCGCCCACCAGTATAATGCGGGAATACATTTTAAGTTCTAGGTCGCCCACCAGTATAATGCGGGAATACATTTTAAGTTCTAGGTCGCCCACCAGTATAATGCGGGAATACATTTTAAGTTCTAGGTCGCCCACCAGTATAATGCGGGAATACTATTTAAGTTCTAGGTCACCCACCAGTATAATGCGGGAATACATTTAAGTTCTAGGTCGCCCACCAGTATAATGCGGGAATACATTTAAGTTCTAGGTCGCCCACCAGTATAATGCGGGAATACATTTAAGTTCTAGGTCGCCCACCAGTATAATGCGGGAATACATTTAAGTTCTAGGTCGCCCACCAGTATAATGCGGGAATACATTTAAGTTCTAGGTCGCCCACCAGTATAATGCGGGAATACATTTAAGTTCTAGGTCGCCCACCAGTATAATGCGGGAATACATTTAAGTTCTAGGTCGCCCACCAGTATAATGTGGGAATACATTTAAGTTCTAGGTCGCCCACCAGTATAATGCGGGAATACATTTAAGTTCTAGGTCGCCCACCAGTATAATGCGGGAATACATTTAAGTTCTAGGTCGCCCACCAGTATAATGCGGGAATACATTTAAGTTCTAGGTCGCCCACCAGTATAATGCGGGAATACATTTTAAGTTCTAGGTCGCCCACCAGTATAATGCGGGAATACATTTAAGTTCTAGGTCGCCCACCAGTATAATGCGGGAATACATTTAAGTTCTAGGTCGCCCACCAGTATAATGCGGGAATACATTTAAGTTCTAGGTCGCCCACCAGTATAATGCGGGAATACATTTAAGTTCTCGGTCGCCCACCAGTATAATGCGGGAATACATTTAAGTTCTAGGTCGCCCACCAGTATAATGCGGGAATACATTTAAGTTCTAGGTCGCCCACCAGTATAATGCGGGAATACATTTAAGTTCTAGGTCGCCCACCAGTATAATGCGGGAATACATTTAAGTTCTAGGTCGCCCACCAGTATAATGCGGGAATACATTTTAAGTTCTAGGTCGCCCACCAGTATAATGCGGGAATACATTTAAGTTCTAGGTCGCCCACCAGTATAATGCGGGAATACATTTAAGTTCTAGGTCGCCCACCAGTATAATGCGGGAATACATTTAAGTTCTAGGTCGCCCACCAGTATAATACGGGAATACATTTAAGTTCTAGGTCGCCCACCAGTATAATGTGGGAATACATTTAAGTTCTAGGTCGCCCACCAGTATAATGCGGGAATACATTTAAGTTCTAGGTCGCCCACCAGTATAATGCGGGAATACATTTAAGTTCTAGGTCGCCCACCAGTATAATGCGGGAATACATTTAAGTTCTAGGTCGCCCACCAGTATAATGCGGGAATACATTTAAGTTCTAGGTCGCCCACCAGTATAATGCGGGAATACATTTAAGTTCTAGGTCGCCCACCAGTATAATGCGGGAATACATCTAGCTCGAGATTTTGGAATCAGTAACCCCACCTGAAGACGGAAGGTTACAACAGAGAGCCCCAAGCAGGAAAAACAATAAAATCCCCAGCGCCAAGAAGCAGAAGGCTACAAAAGCAAGCGCACATTCAAAAGGAAGAAGGAACACGTCTCAGAAGAAGCAGTTTGAGAACGCTATGGCATGCCCAACATAACAATTCTGATGAAAAGCCATACCACTGAAGAAACCATTGAAAGATTTAAAGAAGAAAGCCATGTTCCCAGCAAATCAAGCAAAGTGATGAGAACTGACATTCAGAAAAGGTGAAGGAACAGCATCATCTCCAAGATCACAAAATAAAGGCGTCAGAGGAAAGCGTTAGCCGACAAGAAAGCAAGACAACAAGAACAAGTTGGAGATAGATGAGATCTCATACTCTAGCTTAACTTCTTGTTTTTCCTTTCAAGATCAATGTAACAAGGAGATCAGTGAGCGGTAGCATCCTACAACAGCATGCAACAGAGCACAACAGCAGCAGGCACTACAGTCACACGGTAGTCCCAGCTGCCAAAATTTCCCGAACTACATTGACCTGATTCCTGTTCAGCCCAGGATATGTAGGAAACCTCTGAAGCAAAGGTTCGGTCAAATCTTTTTCAAAAAATGCTTCACACGGAGTATTCGGACGGGCAAAAATCGCTCGCTTTATCTTTGCGCGAAAACCCTTCGTGTCTTCGTGCAAAGAGGGGTAGCTGTAAGCACGTGATTTTTGATTCACGGACAATCGCTCCAAAAGAAAATAAAAATAGTGGCAAAAGGCTTCGCTGTACAATTTTTCGATCTTTCCGTGACATGTGTTGTTAGTCGTTTGTGAGTCTGTCCATTTTGCATCTAGTCATTATCAAACAAAAATACAAAAAATATATATGTGGCGTTAAAAGAAAATTCAAAAAAAAAAATATAAATATATGTGCATCGTCCGTTTTAGGTTGTGATTTAACTTACTTGGTATGATAATTATGTTGAAATGCCATATTGTTATTTGTTTTAATTTCATTTGTTTTATTAGTTATTTTTTATTTTTATTTTTCTTTAAATTGGAAAACAAAAGAAAGTTGAAATCAATTTGGGCCCAAAAAAAAAATAAGACAAAAACAGGCCCAAACCAACGATCTGACCCGGTCCAAACCGGCTGCCCAAGCACCTCCTGAAACGACGTCGTTTCAGGCAAATCAATCCCAGCCGTTCCAATCAATCCAATCCAACGGTCCAGGATCATTTTCGGCAACCCGTGTTCAAACCCGACCCAATAACCAATCCGACCCAACCCCTCACTTAAACCAAACGACCTCGTTTAACTACCAAACGACCCCGTCTCATTTCTCACCATCAGATCCAAGCCGTTGAGATCATTTGATCTAACGGCTCAGATCCAATCCCCTACTCCGTATATAAACCTTCCCTTACACCCACGCCCCCTATACCAACACCCCACCCCTTCGTCCCCAAGTTCAAACCCAGACCTCCCATTAGAAACCCTAGCCGCCCTCGTCTCCCTCGCCATTAAAGCCGGCAGCATGGACGCCGGTGGCCACCTCCTGAACACCCTAGGACCACCTCACTGTCCTGAACACGAATCCACTAACCACGAGCCTCGAATCACTTCCGTTCGTCTCGAATCTTCATTTGAAGATTTGAGTCGAACCCGGATCTATGCCAAACCATCCCATCTTCATACCAGACACTCCCCTGACCTTCCTCGTGACCAAACCAAACTTGGTTTGGTCCGAATCTACCCACAACTCCCTAAAAATCAGATCTGGAAATCCAGACTTTAGAACACATGCACCTGGAGAATTCGGCCGGTTTGGACATGGGTTTGAGGTCTAATAGACCTTAATCAAGGCGTTCTCATGTGAGAACACCCTGATTAAAGTTTGTTCGGCCTCAAAAGTTCGAGGTTGAATCGGATTTGGGTCTGTTTGATTTAAACACTTTTGGTAAGTTTTCCTTTCTTGTGTTTATTTCTAAATAAGTGGTCAGCATATCTCTTTGTGTTTGTTTGTTATTTTGTTATTTTTCATTCGGACTTCTTTCATCTCTGTAAAGACCTTTTATTTGGTCAATTGTTTTCTGTGTATGATTTGAATGTATTCTGTGATGTGCATGTTCGATTAGAGTAGTCGTCAAGCGAATTAATTCATATAGCCCTAGTAACTGAACAAAAACTGTCTGATGACCTTTAGGTCCCTGTATGTGTTGTCTATTTGAACGACTGATTATTACCTGTTATGATTAGTATAGTCGACTCGATAAATGTCGTCGATCAGTTTTCTATAACTAATGAGTCGAATGAGCTAATAAAGTCGCATGACTAATTGAACCTTGCTATTGACTGAATGCCCCAGCATTGTTTGAAATGGTTTGTTTGCACTATAAAGCTGACTGAAAAGGTTCAGCCCAGCCAGTCTTGAGTTCGAACTTTCATCAGTTCAAAAATGCCCTGATGCTGCAATAGGCAGGGGCAGTAATAATCAAGGTTGACAGGGGTATTCTGGGGTGTTAAAAAGAACAGAAGTAATTAGTTTAAGTGAGCTGACAAATGGGGTACTAAATTAGGATTAAACTAATGCCAATGGGGGAACAAGACACAGGGGTATGGGGCTTAAATTGAATAATAAAATGATGCCCATAACTCCTGATTAAACAAAACCAGGCGTGGGGAATAAAGGGGGCTGACACCAAAAGATGCTTAGGCATGGGGCTTAAAGGGGTATGGGCAGGCTGCAAGTTGCAGCAAAAAGGGCAGCCTAGCTGCACTGAGTCATTTGGCTTATAAATAGGCCATTTGAGAACTGAAAAAAGGCTGGACTTTTAGTCTTCAGAAAAAAGAGAAAAAAGGTTGGAAAATTTTAGTCTTGAGAGGGATTTTGTGAGTTAAAGAAAAGTGAAGAAAAACAGAAAGAAATTTCCAGAAAATACTGTAACTGAACATTGTCCAAAACTGCATAAGAAATCAAGCTGGTCATCCTAACTAGGTTGATTACTGTTCCATTAAGAGAAGCCTGTGTATCTTCGGCTGTGATTGCTACTACATTGAGTTTTGTGTGCCGTACATTGAGTTGTAGTCTTCCTGATTGTTTGAAACTGTGCTGGTTGTGTACTGAGCTTTGGTGGTTACTGAATTTCTGTCGGCTATAGCACAAAATATTCTGGTTCTTTTCTCGATTGGTCTTGTTTCCTATCTTGTTTCCTGGGAATATTTGTCTGCTGTTCGACCAACGTGTGAACTTCATCTTCGTGGTTATTTGGTTGTTGCTGTGTTGTTGCTGAGCATCTGTTGTTGCTGTGTTTACTGCATACTGCCTAGCTGATCATTCCTTCCTTCTTTGTCCTCCATACCAGGTACACAATTACACTACCAATGTAACTCGAAAGTTTGAGCAATGAGTATAAAAGAGAAGATATGCAGATGTTGTTTATATACATGTACTGTTGTGTTGAATGTCATGTAATGTCTAATAGCTCATATTTGGGATACTAAAGTTAGCTTATAAGCCTAGTTGATGTCAATATAGGGTATCGAATGATAATTGTATATGTATGCTGCTAGATAAAAGTGGTCTCAATGAATTAGGTTGCCTCTCAGATTTAGTTTGCTTTGCCGTATATGTTGTAATGCAGTCCAAGCATGAAATTTGTACATTGTAGATTAAGTTCTTCCCTTTCCAATAAATTGCCATATATAACTCCTAAAACCATGTTTCAAGATAAAGAACACAAATTCAGGGCCTCAACCTCATGGAGGTCGAGCCCAGGTCGAAGACAGACCAGGCAGGCCCGCGTCGAACGAGCAGGGGCCCAGGTCTGGCCAACCACGCGTGGGTTGGATTTGGGCCTATGATTATTTGTTTGGCCGACTGTGCACGCAGCTTTGGTCCCGATTTTTTTAAGCATTTCCGAATTCCATTACAAACAACTTGCAAGCATGTAATTAATTAGGATTATCTACTGTTTTCAATTGATAGAGACAAAAACGACAAGAAACGTAGTTGCTATAGGATATCCTTTTAAAATAAGAACGAGATGAGCCTCGATGAAAATAAACAAAACACGCATATGCGGGGCCCTTGTTAAATGTATATTATTGAAGCATTTAGTTTCCAGGACGGGTTGTTTAGCAAATCTCACAACCCTCCTAAAATAACAACGCGTTAGTCTCTTTAGGACACGCTTTAATAAACCTTACCTTCTTAAACTCGGGTGCACATTGATGTGACCCAAATCCAAATCTCAACGGAGTTAAAGTGTGTCGACGACCATGGGTACATTGATTGTAACGCGGTTCGAGATACATTTTCACAACGTTGCAATTCTTGATAAAAACAGTAAATGATAAAAGCGGTTAAAAGTTAAATTTTGCATATAAGTTCACACTTGTATAAAATCAGATAATCAAGCCGAATATAACAGTTGAGCGACCGTGCTAGAACCACGGAACTCGGGAATGCCTAACACCTTCTCCCGGGTTAACAGAATTCCTTAACCGGATTTCTGGTACGCAGACTGTAATATAGAGTCATTATTTTCCTCGATTCGGGATTAAAATCGGTGACTTGGGACACCCTAAATCTCCCAAGTGGCGACTCTGAAATAATTAAACCAATCCCGCTTCGATTGTCCTTTGATTGGAAAAACTCCCCTGCGCCCCGCGGGCGCGGCAAAAGGAGGTGTGACAGCTCTGGCGACTCTGCTGGGGATGATAACCCAGAACCAATGGTTCAGGGTTAAGAATTCGAGCTTAGAATAAATTGTTATTATTTGGCTTTATTTATTATCTGATTATTACATGTTTTTGAGACTAATGTGCTAAATGCTGCTGTTACCGCTTTGATATTATTTGAACTGTATATAAACTGTGCCGAAACCTTTCTCTTCTTACCTCCGGGGATGTGCTCACTGGTTGAGACTCCCTATTCTGTTAGTGTCATACCCTAAGTAAAAGAGGCTCGGAAAGTTTCTAAGCCGGCTGGCCTTTTGGTTCCCGGAAAGGAGCTCCTTCCTCAACTCGAGTTGTCCGCTCGGGTACACTGTCTAGAACACCGACCCAGGTTTTGAGCATAGAATAACGTGACTTCATGTCGGATCCCTAGTAGGAACGCTTATTTGCATCATGTTGCATATGACTTAGGGGACTCAACACAGGGGTTGGGTCTGTCTAGGACTAGCAACCTGATATGAAAAGACCATTCTGATGCATCCTATTGTTTTCCGTGCATTTATTTGTCTCATGCCCGCATGCTGACCGGTGTTTGAATATTTGGAATATTGTGAAAAAAAAGGGAAATAACGGTTAGGAATTGATTGTTTATTGTTAAAAAAAAGAGAAAAAAAACAAATACTGTCAAAACTATGCCAAAATTTTGAAAAGTCGTTGTTCTGTCTTTCAAAAATAAAATATCAATAGAAATATATAGTTTGTCTTGTCAAAAAAAAAAAAAAAATTTTAAAATGGTTTTTTTATGAAAATAATAATAAAAAGAGTCTTGTGTTGTCTTTACTTTTATTATTTGTTGCAAATATATGTATATATATATATATATATATATATATATATATATATATATATATATATATATATATATATATATATATATATATGAAAAATTCAAAAGTTTTGCTTTACTTCAAAATGTATATATATCTTTATTTGTGGCAAAATATTTGTCTTGCTAAAGGTCTAGAAAAGTCCTTTCAGGCTCCCAGTTTTCGAAACAAAAATCCAAAATATTTTCCGTTATTGACTTCTTTGGAAAGTTTTTATATATATACGAAAATTCAAAATTCACAAAAAATTGCATATATTTTTGTTTTTATCAGGATAAGTGTCGTTTGTTAAATCTTATTAATAAATGTGCAGAATGAGCACGATTCCGAATGAACCCTTTTCAATCATGAATAAAATCCCCCTCCAATTGCGGCTCTGGTGGAATGATTTGGGCAAAGAAGGGCATGACGAAATCAAGAAGTATCTGAAAGGCCTCACGAGTTTGTTGGATATCAAGCCACGAGGAGATATCATAAGGGCACTAATCCCCCACTGGGATCCTGCGCACAATGTCTTCCGTTTCTCAGATTTTGAACTTACCCCAACTTTAGAAGAAATAGCAGGGTATATCGGCAGCACTGAGACTCCTTTGAGGCACAAATATCTGATTGCTCCAAGAGCTGTAGCAATACACAGGTTCCTGGATTCTTTAAAGATAGTCAGAACAATTCATAACCCTGACTTGGCAAAAGGTTTTTGCAGCATGAGTTTCGTATATCAAAGATATGGTCACATAGGAGGATTCGACAAGCCAGAAAACCAGTTGTGCAGCAAAGGTAATCGCCAAAAGTGGGAAGAACATAGACGGATTGCTTTCATGATAGCTTTCTTAGGACTACTGGTATTCCCAAGAAAAGACGGGAATATTGACATAAAGATAGCAGGGGTCGTCAGTACGTTGCTCACACAGAGTGATAGTACGGTGGCGCCCATGATAGTATCTGATATATTCCGGGCACTCACTTCTTGCAATGCTGGAGCAAGCTTTTTCGAGGGTTGCAATTTGTTGTTGCAAATGTGGATGACCGAACACCTATGTCACCGAGCCCAGTTTCTGAGCCATGGATCCGCTGGAAAGACCTGCATAGAGGAGTTCTATACCAGAGTTAATGAAACCTACCTACCAGAAGGAGTCACAGCATGGACCTCATATTTCCATACCCTCAACGCCAGTCAAATACAGTGGGCGCTAGGATGGTTACCGATCGACGAAGTCATATACATGCCCGCAGCCAGGCCCCATTTTCTCTTAATGGGACTTAAGAGCATTCAACCATACGCGCCGCATCGGGTTTTAAGGCAACTTGGGAGGTATCAGATAGTGCCAAAAGACGAGGATCTGAGAATCCAGGTAATCGAGATCAGTCCCGACGGCCAGTTTCCTGAAGCAAGGGTTCGTCAAATTTGGAGCCAATGTCAATACTTAGAAGCAAATACTTGTGTAATGAATCGGGCAAAAGGGGAAGTTTCGCCCGGGTATCAGGCCTGGTACAAAGGGGAGACATCACCTGGAAGACCGACCAAAAGACCTCACCTGCAAGAATTTGCCAAATCTTCGCAAGAACAGTGGGGCTGGTTGGCCAAAGAGCAGGAATATCTTGCCAAAGCAGGCAAACTGAAGCAACAAATCCAGGATATGAAGTTTGAGTGCCAATTACAGTCTGCTGCACACAAAGGAGAAAAGAACCAGTTAATCAGAGAAGGCGAGATCCTCAAAGCTCAGATCCGGAGAATGAAAAAAGAGGCTAATAGCCAGCTAAGAAGCCAGGCAGATAAAAGATTGATAGCAGGGTTAAAGGATCAGATTGCGGAATGCCGGGAAGATTTGGAAAAAGCCAGGGGCAGCACAGCGAAATTGCGAACCAAGTGGGCAAAGGGTGCGATAGCTCGGAGGCAGCGCCTGCAGCGAGTCATAAGGGATTATGAACTGAGCATCGGGACATTAAGGGAAACGAATGCCTCTCTTCAAGAGAGGATCTTCAAGCAAACACGAGATGCCCAAGCCGACAGAAGGCGATGTTACGAGGCAATGACCAGAATGGAAAGGCAGATGGAGATGTTCCAGGACCAGCTTGCCAGCAATGCACAAACACTAGGATTGAAGAACCGACAGATAAGGCAGTTGTTCGCGGAAAGGGACAACATTCGGGGAAAGATCGACGAGATTGGGCATTACATCTACATGAGATGCCTGGCATGCGAGCAAAAGCCTCGAAAGACCCTCCTTGTTTCCATCATGGGTTGCGTCCACCGAATCATGAATGAGCTGAAAAACCTGCAGAGGGACCTCACACCAAGGGCCGCGGAAAGGCCGAATGATGCCTCGCGGGTCCCTAAGTTGGAAAATTAATCTTTGGTTGAGTCCTGTTTATTTGGCTTTGTCGCTTTTCCATATGTTGTTTTCCTTTCTTCAAAACGGGTTAAGAACTGTGGAGTCTGTACTATTGCTATTCCTTGCTTGAAGTAATTTGTAATAGCAAAATTTTGAGAATGAATTTAATGATTTCACAAGAATTGTGTGTTTCTTTACTTTAAGGCAGAACTACGCCTGGTCTGATTCACGCGGGGACGTGATACGTAGGCAATCCCCATAAGATTCGACCGCTTTTAATAAATAAAGAAAAGAAAATGTAAATAAAATAAAACGCGGGGTTTCGCAAAATACTTTAAAAAGAGACGAATGAACAAACCGGGATGACGCATGTGGTTTGAAACAAAACATGTAGAAACGGTTAACTGCCTAGGTGCATTGCATCCTCTATGTGTTATGATCAAATCTGTTAAGCTCTAACACTAACAAAGTTTGTTGTTGTCTGATACCAGACAGTTAGTTGTTAAAGAATTCTGGCAACACATTCATACCAAACCAGATCCAAGGGACCGATAGCGACAAGCATGACTACTTCAGAGAATAGTAATGAGGAAGAAAGGCCGATGAGCCAGTTGCTAAAAGAGGCAATGGAAAAGATTGAAAGGATGGGACTAGAGATGCATGCAATGCAGCTAGCCCTGGCCAAAACGCAAAAGAGCCCTGAGACACTGGGACACGTGCCGGAGTACCCTCACTCTGGCCCTTCCACAAGCTGCCCAAATCCCCTCTATCATCAAGAAAGAAGCCCTCATGATTCCCAAGCTCCACCACCCCATCAACCTCTCCCAACTCCCAATATTCCCATTTTTGTGGGACCTGCATCAGCCCCTTTGCAGCAAACGACTAGTGAGCCATTGTTTCAGGCTCACGATACACAATACTATCCCCCTGAGCCTACATTCCATGCACCCGAACCACAGGCTTACAATCCCCATCTGGAAGTACCGGCAGAGGTTGAGAAGCCGGTTAAGGCCCCTGAACAGGATGAAGTGTTAAGAAAGTTCAAAAGCCTGGAGCAATCCTTCAGGAACTTGCACGGGCTGGGCAATCAAGTCAGCGTGGCATACAAAGATCTGTGCCCTTTCCCAGATGTCCAACTCCCGGCTGGGTTCAAGATGCCCAAGTTTGATTTATATGAAGGGCACGGTGATCCCATGGCACATTTGCGGGGATTCTGTAGCAAAATGAGAGGGGCAGGAGGCAAGGATGAGCTTTTGATAGCTTATTTCGGCCAAAGTCTGAGCGGATCTGCACTGGAATGGTATACCAGGCAGGATTTTAGCAGGTGGTACACGTGGGATGACCTGGCGCAGGCTTTTACAGGTCATTTCCAGTACAACCTGGAGATAGTCCCTGACCGTCTCACGTTATTGAGAACTGGGAAGAAACCTGGGGAAAGTTTTCGCGAATTCGGGTTCCGCTGGAGAGAACAAGCAGCTAGGGTCGATCCTCCCATGAGAGAGGGAGAGATGGTAGACTACTTTTTGCAGACATTGGATCCAACCTACTTTGGTCACTTGGTGACAACGGTTGGAAAATCTTTCAACGAGGTGGTCAAAATAGGGGTCATGATAGAAGAAGGTTTGAGGTCAGACAAGATCTTAAACTATTCGGCACTTAAGGCCACAACCCAGGCTATTCAAAGCGGCACGGGAGGTGCGCTAAGAAGAAAGAAAGAAGAGGTTGCCACGATCGAGGCAGACAGTTGGTCCAGGGCTGGCAGGCCACACTACAACCAACCCAGACCCCACAGGTCAAACTACCCATACAACCCACCACAAAATTTCTATCCGCCTCGAGAACCACATTGTTCCGTACACCAAGCCCAGGTATACACTCAGCCTCCGGTTCGCCCACAATGGCGCGCACCGGCTCCCCAGAACATATATGCACCACCACAAAACACTTACCCTCCACCAAGGGCATATAGAAATCCTTCAGGAACAGGTTTCCGGGGAAATCCAGATGCCAGAAATGACAGGTTGCGGAAGCAAAGAACCTTCACCGAACTGGGAGAAACCTACACCGCTGTGTTCCACAAGCTGCGGCAATTGGGTTTGGTTAGTCCTGTCCATACTCGGGAACCAAATCCCCCGCCTCAGAATTTGGATCGTTCAATCAGTTGTGAATACTGTTCAGGGATACTCGGGCACGATACCGAGAAGTGCTGGAAGTTAAGGCATGCCATACAGGATCTTATTGACACCAATAAGATCGAGGTCCAGACACCGGAGGCTCCTAACATCAACCAAAACCCACTGCCAGCGCACCACGAAACTCACATGATTGAGTTGGTGTGTGAGGGAGGAGAATTAAGAAAACCCTCACAAACAGTGATGATGATCCAAGCTGCCCCAAAAGAAGTCTTAACCAGTGGAGGAACAAATGTACAGTCGCAGGGGGAAGGCGTCAAGCCGGTAGTAATATGGGGGAAGAGCCCGTCCGTCATAGCAAGCAAACCCGAGCCAAGCAAGTTTGTAATACCAGGGATCCTGCCCACACCGGCAGTCATGTTGAAAGGGGTATGTAGAGAACGGGTGACCATAAAGCCGGTGGTCCAACTGCCAATGCTTGACAGCAGGGCTGTGCCCTGGAAATATGAAAAAGCAGTGGTGACGTACCAAGGAAAACAGGTGGAAGAAGTCAGTTGTGAAGCGCAAGGGCTGACTCGATCAGGTCGATGTTTTGCTCCGGTGGAGTTAAGAAAAACCAACCCAGTGGCAACCAAGAAGCCAGTGTCAGAAGAAGAGGCTGAAGAATTCCTGAGGAAGATGAAAGTACAAGACTATTCTGTGGTTGAGCAGCTGAGGAAAACACCTGCCCAGATCTCACTATTGTCATTACTCCTCCATTCCGAGGAACATCGTCGGCCCTGTTAAAGATATTGAACGAGGCCCATGTACCCAGTGAGATTTCTGTAAACCATCTGGAAACCATTGCCAGCAAGATTTTCGAGGTGAACAGGGTAACATTCTCAGATGATGACCTGCCGGTGGAAGGTACGGAGCATAACAAAGCTCTATACCTAGCTGTCAAATGTGAAAACTTGGTGGTAACTCGAGTATTGGTGGATAATAGCTCAAGCGCCAATATTTGTCCATTATCCACCCTGGACCAGTTAAAGATTGACCGTGGAAGAATCCGGGAGAATAGCATCTGTGTACGGGGGTTTGACGGAAACGGAACCGCCACTGTGGGGGATGTTGTACTTGAATTAACCATTGGTCCGGTCCTATTTACCATGGAATTCCAGGTGTTGGACGCCACGGTATCTTACAACTTGCTGTTAGGACGACCTTGGATTCATGCAGCTAAAGCGGTGCCTTCCACCCTACATCAGACAGTGAAGTTCAAGTGGGAAAGACAAGAGGTCGTGTTGCACGGCGAGGATACAACATGCACCATGGGCGGAACCATTGTGCCTTTCATAGAGACCACTGATGACAAGGGTCCCTGGGTCTACCAGATCCTCGATACAGGGTCGGCCGACAGAATTTCTGAAGGAGAAATCATCCCGCACCCTAGGGTGGCTGCCGCAACAGTCATGATGGTATCAGAAATGCTGGGTAATGGGTTTGTGCCGGGAAAAGGCCTGGGAGTTGAACTTCAAGGGATAGTCCAACCTGTCTCCCTTCCTAGGAATCTGGAAACTTTCGGGTTGGGGTTCAAACCAACCGCAGCAGACAGGAAGCAAGCGCGAAAAATGAAGAAGAGGGTCTGGTCTCTGCCTAAACCAGTGCCACGCCTCTCAAAGTCTTTTGTTAAAACTAGTGCCAAGGGGTCAGCGATCCCAAAGATTCGAGGACCTTTGATCGGCATAAGTGAAGACCTGAATCAGAGTTTTGAGAGACTATTCGCGGATGTCAGTATGGTGGAAGCTGGAGAGGGTTCCAGCAGAGCAGAGATACAATTTGTGGGGCCTGAGGCCAAGACCAACAATTGGACAGTTACTCCTCTTCCTGTCCGAGGGGAGTCTTGGTAGTAGGCTTTGATTCATGTTGTGTTTGTTTGTTTGTTTGATTGGATTATTCAAGGGTGTAATCCCAATTTTACTTTCGTTTTGTAAAAGTGTGAACCCTTTTTATTCTGCAAATTTAATAAAGTTCTTTTCCTTTGTCCCATTTTAATTTTTTGTCTTGTTCTTTTTCTTTCTGAACAGTTCTCTTTCTACTGGTTCTAATGACATGGCATGCACAGCGGATCTGCGACCTAGTCTAATAAATCAATCTGAAACCGACTCAATGATGCAAAAGGTCGTTTGTGACGATGAATCTGAATGTGACGAAGGTGAAGCCTTCGAAGAAATAAACAGAGAACTGTGCCAATTTGAAGAGAAACCCAAGCCTAACTTAAATGACACCGAGGCTGTGAATCTAGGAGACACTGATAACGTCCAAGAGACCAAAATTAGCATCCACATTGAGCCGAAGGTCAGAATAGAATTGATCAAAACTCTCAGGGAATTCAAAGATGTTTTTGCCTGGTCCTATGATGATATGCCTGGATTAAGCACCAATTTAGTGGTTCACAAATTGCCCACTGACCCGGCATACCCCCCGGTCAAGCAAAAACTAAGGAAATTTAAAACAGAAATGAGTGTAAAGATCAAAGAAGAAGTGATTAAGCAATTACAATCGAAGGTCATTCGGGTCACTCGGTATCCCGAGTGGTTGGCCAATGTTGTACCAGTCCCAAAGAAGGATGGAAAAATCAGGGTATGCGTTGATTACCGCAACCTCAACAAAGCAAGTCCCAAGGACAATTTTCCGCTGCCCAACATTCATATCCTGATCGACAATTGCGCTGGGCGCGAGATCGGATCCTTTGTGGATTGTTATGCGGGTTATCATCAGATCCTAATGGACGAAGAGGATGCTGAGAAGACAGCGTTTATTACGCCATGGGGAACCTACTGCTATCGGGTAATGCCGTTCGGGTTAAAGAACGCTGGGGCAACGTACATGCGAGCAATGACTGCTGTGTTTCATGACATGATACACAAAGAAATAGAGGTGTACGTCGATGATGTGATCATCAAATCTTGGCGTCAGGAGGACCATGTTGCAGACCTAAGGAGATTTTTCCAAAGACTCCGGAGGTATGATATCAAGCTTAACCCGGCCAAATGCGCATTCGGGGTCCCATCAGGAAAGTTGCTGGGATTCATCGTCAGTCGACGGGGGATTGAGTTAGACCCATCCAAAATCGAATCCATCCGAGATTTGCCACCGCCAAGGAATAAAACAGAGGTAATGAGTTTGCTGGGTAGACTCAATTACATCAGCAGGTTCATCGCTCAACTCACAGCAACTTGTGAGCCCATATTTCGGTTGCTGAGAAAGGATGCTGCAGTAGGTTGGACAACAGAGTGTCAGGAGGCCTTCGACCAAATCAAAGGGTATCTGTCTAATCCACCCGTATTGGTCCCGCCTAAGCCCGGGAAACCCCTAATCCTTTACCTGACGGTCTTGGAAAATTCATTTGGTTGTGTACTGGGGTAACATGATGACACAGGAAGGAAGGAGCAGGCCATCTACTATCTTAGCAAGAAATTCACAGTACATGAGGTCAAGTACACTCAACTCGAGAAAACATGCTGCGCCCTAACTTGGGTAGCTCAGAAGTTGAAGCACTACCTGTCTTCATACACTACTTATCTCATATCCCGTTTGGACCCGTTGAAGTATATCTTTCAGAAACCTATGCCTACAGGAAGGTTAGCAAAATGGCAAATTCTGCTCACAGAATTTGATATCATCTACGTGACGAGGACGGCCATGAAAGCCCAGGCACTGGCAGACCATTTGGCAGAGAATCCCGTTGATGAAAAATACGAGCCCTTAAGAACGTATTTTCCTGACGAAGAGGTGATGCATACGAATGAGTTGGAATTACCCGAGGAACCGGGTTGGAAGCTTTTCTTCGATGGAGCTGCAAACGCAAAAGGGGTTGGAATAGGGGCAGTACTCATTTCTGAAACAGGACGGCATTATCCTGTTACGGCTCAACTGCGCTTCTATTGCACCAACAATATGGCCGAATATGAGGCTTGCATTCTGGGTCTGCGCCTGGCTGCCGACATGGATGTCCAAGACGTCTTGGTCTTGGGAGACTCGGACCTCTTGATACATCAAATTCAGGGAGAATGGGAAACACGAGATCTAAAACTCGTACCATACCGACAATGCTTGCATGATCTGAGCAAGCAATTTCGATCGGTAAAGTTCAAACACATCCCGAGAGTTCACAATGAGGTTGCGGATGCCTTAGCCACCTTAGCATCAATGCTGCACCACCCCGACAAAATGTATGTTGATCCTCTGCACATCCAAGTCCGTGATCAGCACGCCTACTGCAATGCCATAGAAGAAGAAGCGGATGGCGAACCCTGGTTTCATGATATCAAAGAATACCTTAGGATGGGGATATATCCAGAACATGCCTCTGGAGACCAAAAAAGAGCCCTTCGGCGTTTGTCGAATGGTTTCTTCCTCAGTGGAGGGGTATTATACAAAAGAACCCCGGATTTGGGATTGTTGAGATGCATAGATGCCGGGCAGGCAACGACGGTTATGGCAGAAGTACATGCTGGAGTTTGTGGGCCACACATGAGTGGATATGTATTGGCAAGAAAAATCCTTCGAACATGGTGTTATTGGCTCACCATGGAACACGACTGTATCACTTTCGTGAGGAAATGCCATCAGTGCCAGATACATGGAGACTTGATTCACTCTCCGCCAACAGAGTTACATACGATGTCAGCACCCTGGCCGTTTGTAGCATGGGGCATGGATGTCATTGGGCCCATCGAGCCAGCAGCGTCCAACGGTCATAGGTTCATTCTAGTGACCATTGATTACTTCACCAAATGGGTTGAGGCTAAAACCTTCAAATCAGTAACTAAGAAGGCAGTGGTGGACTTTGTTCACTCCCATATCATCTGTAGATTTGGGATCCCAAAAGTGATCATCACGGATAACGGTGCGAATCTTAATAGCAGCTTGATGAGAGAGGTATGCCAACAATTTAAGATTACACACCGCAATTCCACCCCATATCGTCCCAAGGCGAATGGAGCAGTCGAAGCAGCCAATAAGAATATCAAGAAGATACAGCGAAAAATGGTGGAAGGGTCCAGACAGTGGCACGAGAAATTACCCTTTGCTTTGTTGGGTTACCGCACTACCGTCCGGACTTCCATAGGCACAACTCCTTATTTGTTGGTGTATGGAACTGAGGCCGTAATACCAGCGGAGGTCGAAATTCCGTCCCTCCGAATTATCGCTGAAGCCGGAATTGATGATGATGAATGGATCAAAGCTCGCTTGGAACAGTTGAGCCTGATAGATGAGAAAAGATTGGCAGCAGTGTGCCATGGTCAGCTGTACCAGAAGAGAATGGCAAGATCGTATAATAAAAAGGTGCGCCCCAGGAAGTTTGAAGTAGGGCAGCAGGTATTGAAGAAGATCCTCCCACATCAGGTCGAGGCGAAAGGCAAATTCGCCCCAAATTGGCAAGCGCCTTATATCGTGACCAGAGTATTGTCCAACGGTGCTTTGTGTTTGACAGATGTCGAGGGTAGATGTGTCGACATAGCTATCAATTCAGATGCAATCAAGAGATATTATGCGTAATTTCTTTAATTACGGCAATTTTTGGTTTATTTGTTTGTATTTGGCATTTGTTGAATAATGAGATGACGGAGGAAATTCTTTCTTCTATCCAAACACTTTTAACCCTCGCTTCCCCCTTTGAGCCTTAAGCAAATTCTTTCAATACCCCTCTTTTGGAATCACTAATGGGAAAGATACGAAAAAAAAAAAAAAAAAGAAAAGAAAAGAAAAAGAAAAAGAAAAGGAAAAGAAAGAAAAGAAAAATCAAGGAATATAAAACCGTGGGAACTACGTTTGACCTGATTCCTCAAAGAGGATACGTAGGCGCCTCACGGCTCGGTCATAGTATGCATCATAGCAAATATAGGATGCATAATGAACATAGTATGCATCATAGCAAATATAGGATGCATAATGTACATAGTGTGCATAATAGGCACAGCGTGCGTAACGCACATAGCACAACATAAGAGTAAAAAAATAAATTCCCCAAGCAAGAAAACTGGGGCAGAAGTTATGGTTTGATTCCAAAAGTTGTAGCACATCACCCATCAAATTATTTTCATTTTTCATAGCCTTTCTTCAATCCCACACCAAAACCAACGTCAACATCCAAAAGACCTCCCGATCAATGTTCGAGAGATGCCAAGTCCGGCGAATAAGACCGAGAATAATACACTGATCCCCAGCAAAGAAGAGGATCGTGAGACTGAGAATGAATTGATAGTCAAAGGAATCTCCAGAAGAGAGGGTCGTATCTACAACGCCCCGATTCATCGAAAGAAATAAAATGAGAGAGTCTCATCGGTGAAAACCTTCGCAGGCACCGAGAGGCGATGTAAGATGAGGGATATGAAATGAGAGAGTCTTATTGGTGAAAACCTTCGCAGGAACCATAAGGCGCCGGGAGATGAGAGAAAATAGAGAGTCTCATTAGTGAAAACCCCTCGAAGGGCACTATGAGGCGACAAGACGAATCAACAAAAGCTACCACATTTGCAACAGCATGGACAGTCACTTATCATCCCCAGCAAGTCAGACCATCCGGCAAATCGATTGATACAAATAGACTGGGTCGGGAATCTATGGTGCACGTCATGATCACGGGGACCAGTTGTGTCCTCCAGATAAGTTCTTTTGATTGTCTCCTCCCACAAAATATTGGTTCAGAAAGATTTTCTCTTTTCCATATCTTTATTTCTTTTCCTAAAATGTGTCTTGAAAGGATTTTTCAAAGCTTACTACCAGAAACCGAAGGGGAATTCATCCCAATGCAGGATAATACAAACAGTCTTAAGGGCCGGTCCCAGGCAATGCAGTGATTGTGCCCGGAAATTTTTGGAAGAAGTAAGCTCCAAAAGGGAGTGGTTTCGGGAGTTAGAAGCAGACTCCCACATCATGTGTTTTAAAAGAAAGCAGAAAAGGGGATAAATTGAAAACCGATCCCCAGCAGGCTAGAGACCCCCAACAGGCAACTTTGCCCGCCAACCAATTATGGGGACAAAGAGCAAGAAAAGAAAGAGAGAGAAATTGCTCGCCAGAAAGGCACCCTCTACCACCACGATTAAAATTGACCAAATCCTTTTGTCTGTTGCAGGGGAACAAAGGATTGATGAGGGCAGCAAGATACAACGCCATGGAAGTCACCAAAAAACCGGGGCAGAAAATTTTCTGCCGATTGTCGAAAATTTTCTCGGAAGAACGGGGAAACAATTTCAATACATTTAAGTTCTAGGTCGCCCACCAGTATAATGCGGGAATACATTTAAGTTCTAGGTCGCCCACCAGTATAATGCGGGAATACATTTAAGTTCTAGGTCACCCACCAGTATAATGCGGGAATACATTTAAGTTCTAGGTCGCCCACCAGTATAATGCGGGAATACATTTAAGTTCTAGGTCGCCCACCAGTATAATGCGGGAATACATTTTAAGTTCTAGGTCGCCCACCAGTATAATGTGGGAATACATTTAAGTTCTAGGTCGCCCACCAGTATAATGCGGGAATACATTTAAGTTCTAGGTCGCCCACCAGTATAATGCGGGAATACATTTAAGTTCTAGGTCGCCCACCAGTATAATGCGGGAATACATTTAAGTTCTAGGTCGCCCACCAGTATAATGCGGGAATACATTTTAAGTTCTAGGTCGCCCACCAGTATAATGCGGGAATACATTTAAGTTCTAGGTCGCCCACCAGTATAATGCGGGAATACATTTAAGTTCTAGGTCGCCCACCAGTATAATGCGGGAATACATTTAAGTTCTAGGTCGCCCACCAGTATAATGCGGGAATACATTTAAGTTCTAGGTCGCCCACCAGTATAATGCGGGAATACATTTAAGTTCTAGGTCGCCCACCAGTATAATGCGGGAATACATTTAAGTTCTAGGTCGCCCACCAGTATAATGCGGGAATACATTTAAGTTCTAGGTCGCCCACCAGTATAATGCGGGAATACATTTAAGTTCTAGGTCGCCCACCAGTATAATGCGGGAATACATTTAAGTTCTAGGTCGCCCACCAGTATAATGCGGGAATACATTTAAGTTCTAGGTCGCCCACCAGTATAATGCGGGAATACATCTAGCTCGAGATTTTGGAATCAGTAACCCCACCTGAAGACGGAAGGTTACAACAGAGAGCCCCAAGCAGGAAAAACAATAAAATCCCCAGCGCCAAGAAGCAGAAGGCTGCAAAAGCAAGCGCACATTCAAAAGGAAGAAGGAACACGTCTCAGAAGAAGCAGTTTGAGAACGCTATGGCATGCCCAACATAACAATTCTGATGAAAAGCCATACCACTGAAGAAACCATTGAAAGATTTAAAGAAGAAAGCCATGTTCCCAGCAAATCAAGCAAAGTGATGAGAACTGACATTCAGAAAAGGTGAAGGAACAGCATCATCTCCAAGATCACAAAATAAAGGCGTCAGAGGAAAGCGTTAGCCGACAAGAAAGCAAGACAACAAGAACAAGTTGGAGATAGATGAGATCTCATACTCTAGCTTAACTTCTTGTTTTTCCTTTCAAGATCAATGTAACAAGGAGATCAGTGAGCGGTAGCATCCTACAACAGCATGCAACAGAGCAGAACAGCAGCAGGCACTACAGTCACACGGTAGTCCCAGCTGCCAAAATTTCCCGAACTACATTGACCTGATTCCTGTTCAGCCCAGGATATGTAGGAAACCTCTGAAGCAAAGGTTCGGTCAAATCTTTTTCAAAAAATGCTTCACACGGAGTATTCGGACGGGCAAAAATCGCTCGCTTTATCTTTGCGCGAAAATCCTTCGTGTCTTCGTGCAAAGAGGGGTAGCTGTAAGCACGTGATTTTTGATTCACGGACAATCGCTCCAAAAGAAAATAAAAATAGTGGCAAAAGGCTTCGCTGTACAATTTTTCGATCTTTCCGTGACATGTGTTGTTAGTCGTTTGTGAGTCTGTCCATTTTGCATCTAGTCATTATCAAACAAAAATACAAAAAATATATATGTGGCGTTAAAAGAAAATTCAAAAAAAATATATATAAATATATGTGCATCGTCCGTTTTAGGTTGTGATTTAACTTACTTGGTATGATAATTATGTTGAAATGCCATATTGTTATTTGTTTTAATTTCATTT